>NC_050181.1:10888116-11073116 GCF_008315115.2 Sander lucioperca | reverse complement strand
ACACACAAGTAAAAAATTTGACTTTTTTCCTGTTAAAACAAAATTTTAGTAGGCAGATGTCCTTCTGATACAGACCTTAATTTTGAAGTGTGAATGAATGAATAAATTGAATTGTATTTTAGTTGTGACTTAATTGGGTTTTGATCTGACGGAAAACCTTTTTATCATCAGACTATAACATTATTTATAAAGGTTATTGAACTGTCAAGGTAACAAGACACTAAGTAGTTCTTTTCACTTCACCCTGCTATTATTGTGCCTTGAAGGGAAAATGATCATACAGCAGGCAGCAACAAAACATCAATGACACAAAAGACAAAGTTATACACACGGATAAAAAAAAAATAGGAATCAATTTTTGGAATTCTATGAATCGATTTTGAATCGGTAGAGCTTGGTGATTTTTTTTTTTGCACACCCCTAATAGACACTGAACACACCTGCTGCTGGTCACTACAAGAGCAGCAAACGGGTGAACCCAAGATAACCAGATGAAAAATATATGAGCCAACCATGGTGTCTTTTAGATAATTTATCTTTTGTTACTTTTCAGAATTCCCACAAGAGAGAAAACATATCTCATGTTACTAAAAATATAATCCACTCCCAAGGGCTTTTTGAGGTCTGAAAGGCATTCTGAAGATTTTGGCTGTTTTTTGGCTATTTTAATCTGTCTAAATATACAGGCAAATTCATTCAACTGATTGATGTACCATCAAACAAACCCATGATGTGCTATACAGTAGTTATAGTAGCTAAAGGACATATTAATATGGCTTTGGTGGTATTATGTGTCATAGGCAGAAATGTATGTTATATGGAATACATTATATCTTCTTTTGTCTCTTGCAAGTGTGTGGTTGGCAGAATAATGGTTATTAAGCACAATAAACTGAATATTTTAAAAGAGATGGAAATTATGCAAGCCTTGAGGCGCACACACTAGGAGCTTTAATATATCCCTTGTTTCTCTTGTTTTACCCGCGTATGTTTTCATACCCACCATGATAAGATAAGATAATTACAATAAGTACATGAAAAATTAAAAACATTGCACTGTTATTTGTGCAGTATGAGCTGTATGATAATGGTTAACATCCTTGTAATTTTATAACTTAAATGTGCTGCAAGAGGAAAATATCACATCCTCATACGTACATACCTGATTACTGTACATTTCTTACACCCTGTTCTAATGTCTTACAGTTACATTTATATGCCCTTTTGTATGCATACAAAACACGTTCTAAGTCTCCTCAAGCAGAGATGGGTTTGACATTTCCTATAGCGACCTCTCTCACAGGTTGATACAGCTCTGTATCAACCATGGCAGCAGTGTCAAAATAGCTTTATTCTGTGGAAATTCTGTCAAATCCAGTTTCCTGCGTAGGTTGTGATACCGCCTAGAGACTGAAGTTATCCTTTGACTCAACAATCAGATGTTTTGATTGGTATTAGGCCAACAGCGCTGTCAGACTCGGGGATATAAAAGAGAATCAGAAATCATAATCCCACTTTTACAAGATTTTAAGTTGTCGAAAGTCCTGGTGATTCTTTAAACTTCCATCGCATACAGACACCTCAGTGGATGCGGACTATGCTGAGCTTCTAGAACACTCACCACAGGGCTTTAACAGTCTGCACTTTGATGTGTGGTTAGATGGGTAGCTGTTAAGAGAGGGACAGAGAGAGAGCAAGCAAGTATAACGTTCAATGTTAGTTGAGTTGAGTTGAGAGCAGCATTGAAGAAAAGTCATTGGAGATCACATCCGTGTTAAGAAAATCTTATCCCACCAAAGGTAATTTTCATAAACCTTTAATTATTGATGTTCAGCAACCAACACTGAACACAATGAAAACAAGGGCAGCCTCACAGTTTTTGCAAATGTAATTCACACAGGGATGCATCAGACCTAAACCAAATGGTTCTTCTGTGTTTTTTCTTTCTTGTGAAATCTTTCTTTAAAATCTTGAGCAGGACTAAATCAAAGTTTATTTTATATATCTACAAAAAAACATGAATAGTGATAATGAATTAGCAATAATAAAGGAGCAATAGGCAGTTAAAGATATTCTCTGATGCTTCGGCCATCTATCAAGAATCCAAAAATTCATGGATCCTCCATACAAAACATGTGGCCTGTAACAGGTTCGACAAAATGCATTTTATTTCTTTAAACATAAAACATTACTTGCTTCATATACATTGATCACAGTGACATTAAGAGATAATGCATGAGGAACATAGACAACAAGCACAGCCTTCCCTACTTTGCAAAAGTGAGACATATGTTCCACTCACTCACATTTGTAGCAATATGTCACCGCTAGCAGTAGGACAGGGCTTGCCAAGCTCTGCAGATAGGAAATATGAGGAGGGTGATTTTATTTAACGGCTCATTTAGCATTCATGTATAGTACCTTTAGCCCAGGTTCCTAATGGCCTGTATCCCCCAGGATTTGTCAGAAGATGTATGAAAATGCAAATATATCGGCAGGAAGTGCACCCAGCTGTCTCAGCATGGAGACAGATTTGATAGAATTGCAGTAAAAATTGTGGCTCAAGTGGGGAGCCTTTAGCTGGTTTTAAGCACTGAACTGTTGGGCAACACTTCGTTTGAAGGGGCGTTCATACGGCTGCCATAACACTGTCAGGACAACTGACAAGAACATAAATTCAACTTTATGGATGTTTATAAAGTGCCTTTGGTTAATAAGGTCACTTTTAATGCAAAGTTTACTCTTCTCTGTAACAATATCATGATTATGTCAGTAATAGTTTTCCTAACTTCAGGTAAAGACATATTTCAACATTTTTCTTAAAGTTTTTTAGATGTACAGTTGTGCTCATAAGTTTACATACCCATGCTAAAGTTGACTAAAAAGAGGAATAAAAAAACATATTTTGGAAATTGATCTTAATGCCTTTAATTAAAAAAAATAGGAACAATCCAAAATTAAGAACACCATTTTTCTTTGTGAATGAATAATGTATCGTAAATAAATAAATGTTCTTCCTTAAAATACAAGGGGCATAAGTACCCCTATGCTAAATTCCCATAGAGGCAGGCAGATTTTTATTTTTAAAGGCCAGTTATTTCATGGATCCAGGATACTATGCATTGCATCCTGATAAAGTTCCCTTGGCCTTTGGAATTAAAATAGCCCCACATCATCACATACCCTTCACTATACCTAGAGATTGGCATGGTTGTATTTCAGTTAGCCTAATAGCTGGTTTGATTTGTATTGAGAGATGATTTTATGGAAAGTACCCCATGCCAATCTCTAGGTATGGTGAAGGGTATGTGATGATGTGGGGCTATTTTAATTCCAAAGGCCAAGGGAACTTTATCAGGATGCATAGTATCCTGGATCCATGAAATAACTGGCCTTTAAAAATAAAAATCTGCCTGCCTCTATGGGAATTTAACATGTATTTTAAAGAAAAACATTTATTTATTTACGATACATTATTCATTCACAAAGAAAATTGGTGTCCTTAAAGGTTGGATTTTTCCTAATGTTTTTAATTAGGCATTAAGATCAATTTCCAAAAGATGTTTTTTTTATTCCTCTTTTAGTCAACTTTAGCATGGGTATGTAAACTTATGAGCACCACTGTATAATACCATGTCATTAGATGGTCAAATGTACTAACAGTGTTAATACATTGTAATAGTAAAGTGATAATGTAATAACACTGTCAAATGTTTTCACTCTTGTATAGGCCTAATGATTGAATTAGGTTGTTGTAGAGCCAGGATCGTCATTGCCATGGTGATGCTGGGTAATTTGTTTATGTTGATCCAGGCCTGCCATCGTCATGGTGATCCTAGATAATTTGCTTATGTTGACACAGAACTAAAAGAGGCAGGACACTGATGATGTCAGAGGGCTGTGATTGGTTGATCGCAACGTTGGTCCAGGAATGCAATGTGGGATGTTGATCCAGGAACATGTACTTGGCTAAATCACGTTGTGCACAAACATGGACCCCATTCACTCTTGAGATTTTAACTGAGTCATTCATATGTTATTTGATACACTTTCGCTTACACCTAGCCACATGGATATCCATATACCAGATCACAAATGTGATTGCGACTTGGTTGTTTCGTTATTGCCAAAAAGAAGACGAATAACTTGTGCATATTGTGTAGTTACAACAATAAGAGTTTAGCTATACAGCATCCTGCTATTTATAACTATACCTAAACATAAACACATGAATGAACAATGTAAAGTTTTGTTCATCTCTCACTCAGACTGCTCCAATAAAGATTGCTGCTCTCTAACTCAGACAGATTGGGTTTACTGATCAGGAATCAGATAAACACTACACCAGGGGCCCGTTTCAGGACGGAGGTTTAACAAACTCTGAGTCTAACCCTGATCTCTGAGTTGATTCACCCCGGAGTAGGTTCACTCAGAGTTAAGCGCGCGCACCACCACAATAAAAAGGCAGCATGAATGGAGCCATGATACTACGATTCACCATGGTAACAACCATAAACAAACTGGTTGGTGGAAATACTCATGCGCACATACATTGAGTTTGAACATATATTTTGTTAAAAAAAGCAACACGGCTGCTGCTGCAAAATAGCGAGAATTGGTGTGGGAGAAAATTACTGCTCGAGTCAATGCGTATGCTAAGCTCTAATATAGTGTATTAATTTCATATTTAATCACAGGCAAACTATAATATTACTGGTGAAAACTGGAATGGTAGTAGGCTACACCTATAATTTAATTTAGGTGCAATCCTGCGGGGCGAAAAAAGTAAACTACTACTAATCCCATTCTGAGGTTGCAGCACCATCATTAACATAATTATTATTTGTTATTTCTTTTTAATGTCTCTTACTGGTTTGTGTCGAGGGAACTCTACAAAACGTTTAAAAAACGTTTCAGAGCGAGTCACACTCTTCTGACGGCGTTTTGCTACAGTGGCTTTACTAATATGCGCCGCATCAACAATGTTAGAAAACTGCCGTTTGCAAAAAAATGTAATGCGACACAAATAATCTGCTGGGATGTAAAAGCATGTCCATGATGGGTGACATTAGTGATATGAGGACGGGTAAGATTATCTACATTACTGATGGACTGAAGAAAAACGATACCCCTCAAATAGGTAGTTATCTGGAAATGAAAATGCATCTATAGTCGGGGTCTCAATATCATCTCCTGACGTATGTTTAACTAACAAAGTAATACAGCTTCTTCATCAATGGGATCGTTGACTAAAGGAAATGCCATGTTCGGAACAAAAAAGTTTTATAGTCTGCGTAACACAGTTAATAAACCAACCCTGTTTTTTTATTCATGCAGATAACTGCGCTAAAATGCGCCTGATACAGACTGAATGAATGAATGAATGAATGAATGAGGAAATGAAAGAGCGCTGTGTCAGAGGGAGGGGACTGAGAGAAACTCAAGGTTTATTGAAGAATACCTGCTCCCGACCAGGTTAGGTTCACAGACTCAGTTACCATAGTAACTGACGCTGAGGTTAAGTTAGCTCTCTTTCTGAAACGGGCTTGTTACCCCTCTTTCTCAGGTTTGATTAACCCCCCTTTCTGAAACGGAAAACTCAGTTTCCCTCATCTCAGGGTTAACAAACTCAGAGTTTTCACTAAACCTGCTTTCTGAAACGGACTCCAGCTCAGGATGTCTTCTGTTTGACTGTGTGTGTTGAAATTCCTGGAGCTGCTTTCTTCCTGAGGTTTTGCATGTGACAGAAATAAGAATCATGGCTAATGTGTCTGTCGCTTCAACTGCCGTTATTTCATGGGACAGACCTGTGTGGCACTTCCTCAGACTGCTTACTGACCTACTGTACGATGTTGTTATGAAGTTACACTTGGAAGTAGTTATGATTACATGGGCCTTGGAAAAACATGCATTTACAACTTTTAAACATCTACCTACAATGTGTCTCAAACCACCTTCAGAGGTGGATTTCCATCCAAATGTAACACGTTTTTTTTTTGCATTTACACTCAGCTTTTTGATATAAGTATTCATGTTAATGGGGTATAAGACAACTTTTAATCACAGATTATGGACTGGAGTATGGATTGTAGGGCTGAAACGATTCCTCGAGTAACTCGAATAATTTGATTACTAAAAATCTTCGATGCGAAATGATTTGCCTCGAAACTTTGTTTAATTAATGTTACCAACGTTGTATCGCTCACGGTGTTTCCGCACGCAGGATTATTACCGTTGCACACCGGGTTGACACTGCTGGCGACACATGCCATGAAGACTGGCATTTACAAAATGAATAAAGAGCGTAAGGGGCTAAGAGAAGAGACAGGCTGAAGAAAACGACAGAAAGTGTCCAAAGTTTGGAATCAGTTCAAACGTATTTAAAACAAAAACCCTGTACACTGTGTCTACTGCAAAATCGAACTAGCTTACCACAGTAATAGCAGTCAGTGCTTCAGCATCTCAACAGAAAACATCGAGTCTAACTTAATCATCCATTCCACGGAGCGGACCCGACAAAAGTAAATCACAGAGTTGTATGGACGATGAAACTACACCAAACACAACTACCAAAATCAAAGACAAGAAAATACATAGTGGTGACCACAATTTGATCTAAAGAGCCGACTTGTTGACTATCTCTTAACGGAGAAACAGCTGATCAATGATTTACTAGCATAAGTGTAACAGAGCTGTGTAGCATCAAATATATAAATGAAAATAGGTTGAGTATAACTAATATTTACATATAGGCCTACAATATACAGATCAGTCTCAGGTTGAAACTTGTAGTTCTGAAAGTTAAGTTGCACAACTTAAGGTAATGTTTATGTATGTTTATACCATGGTCTGGGTGAATACTCGATTCTGATTGGCTGCAGGGTGTCCATAAAAAAGTGATGTAGGACACCTACTAAAGGAGTTCTGGTGAAACTGACTGTTTACTGTTCTAAATTAATGCGCTACATTAAAACAAAAAGGAAATGTGAATCTGTTATTTTTAACACTGTGTGCTGCTTCAGTGCCTCGTCCTCTAAACACCATAAGATGATGCTAACACACACGCTGTAAGAAGTAAGTTATACTGCCCCTCTTAAATGACTTTGTTTCACAGCGAATAACGTTATCTCACATCCCGTTCCCTGTTCAGGTCGCCACTTCAGGCTGCGGCCGACAGTAACGTTACACATCGCAGATAAAATTGTTCGTAAAAGTTGTTGTATTGTTTTGGGGATAATGACATGGCTGGATAGCTAGCTTGTCTTGTTGTTCAACATACTGTCAGGTTATTTTTACTGTTTGGCAACTGTAGACAATGTGATTGACTTTGGATCTTGCTAGCATAGCGTTAGCTTTCTGGCTTGTAGCTGAGCGGACTATAAATATATCCCATTGTTAAGGGAGGCAAGTCGTATCTAAGGTCCTTCCTATTTCCTGAAGGAGTGAACAACGTTTGCATTGCATAAGAACCTTATAAGATGGGAATGATTGTTCCAGGTATTAGTCAAACCGTCAGGCGTAACCAGGGAAACAGAGTTATTGTTTGTAAAAACTTTAGATTTCGATTGTAAAACTAATTAAAATATGAACTAATGTTTAAAAAAATGTTATTTGGCAAGTGACCATGGTATAAGCGGGTTAATGCCCTTCGAGGTGTCCATTGTCAGGTATTAATGGACTTCGGCGGAGGCAACCGTCCTCCGTTGTGCGTCGGACCTCGTCGGGCATTAACCCTTACTTAATGTATGCCTTAGTTTGAGGTTGTTATTGCATTTCAGAAAATGTTTTCTTTAAAAACAATGTAATATGGCACTTAAATGCACTTAATATGTTTAGTTTTTTTTTAGAGATGATATTGTAAGCAATGTAGGCAATAAAAATGTTGCTTTTTCCGAAAATTAAACCAAACTATTGTATATTATTGCTCTTCAATAAAACACAAGTATTTCTTATCCGATTACTCAATTAATCGATGGAATAATCGGTAGAATACTCGATTACTAAAATAATCGATAGCTGCAGTCTAATGGATTGCATTATCGATATATATCATTATCGATACAATCAAATTCACCCCACACACACACAGCCACTTCCTACCCATTGTTAATGTTTTGCATCTATAGCAATTTCTCTCTCTCTCTCTCTCTCTCTCTCTCTCTCTCTCTCTCTACAAAATCTCCCTCCAACTGGCTGTGTATTTGAGGGAGTAAGAGTTCCATGGCTATCCTTTGCCTGTGTAGTGTTAGCTGCACACATACAACTGCACACACATGCACATGGGTGTTGAGAAAACTCAGCCAATCCTATTAGGAGTGAACTCCTCCAGGGCATTGCCCCCTATCAGACATTAAGTTACCAATGGCTCCTAATGGGTTTACCACAATGTATTATCTGGCACCATCCTACTCTAGTTACCCACTCCAGCTCTCACTAGAAAATATACAAACCACAATGGTTTCCTTTGGACAGCTAAAACTGAGGAGTGGGAGGGGGGGGGGGGGGTGGACGACTCCTGGACATTTAGGTGCTGCAAAGTGCCATCAGTAAGTGTTGGTGTGTAATGTGTGTCAGCTCCAGTCTCTTTGTCAGCAGACGTCAGCTGGATCACTGCCAAGCAGACCTCCCAACAAATGTTTTTCCATTCCATTTCAACGCCACTGCACAGAGCAGCAACACTGTAGGTGTGCTCCTAGTTTTATACAAGCAACGACTTTTGACAATCCTACCAATGTAATCACCTTGGTTTCAGACCAGGGGCCTCATTTATAAAACCTGTTACGCAACAAAAAGTTGCGTGAAGCAGGGTGAAATTTGCCGTCGCAACATTCCTCAAAAAGGCAAAAGTCGGGATTTATAAAGAATTTCCATGCGTAAAAATGTGCCCAGCTTTCCGCCACCTTTTGACCATGCATGTGATCGTGCATAATGCTCCCAAGGTTTTCTAGACTGCGTTTTAGTGAACTCCGATGGTAACACGAAATATCACATGGATAAAGTACTCTGGATGCATAGCGCACAGCCTGCATGTGAGCACACTCTAAATTTTACAATCAATTAGGTCTATCCATGAATTATAAACATGGATATTTATATCCAACAAATAAATCTATTTAAGGCCTCCAAACAGGATTTTGTTTCGATGTTCTACCTCTGTTAGGAGCACCTTGATCTCACAATCACTGAATCGAGTTTTTTTCCCCCATTTTTCCATTTCATGATTGGTCATCAAGGGCTTCTTTACAAGGCTGCAATATTCATTGATGGATTAACATGGACCATATTAGAACCAATATAGGACGACCTTGGGAGGATAATAATAAGGAAACGCACCTCCGTATTTATAAAGAGAAGAGTGCGTACCAGTGTGCGCGGCAAAGTGTTATAAATCTGAATTTTGTTTTTGCTTACGAAAATTCTGACTTTTTGGCACACGGAATCTTTCAGAATAGAATCTACGCACAGTTTTATAAATGAGTCCCCAGTTGTGCATAGCACCACATTACAGTGGTGTGAATTAGTTTCCATTGCTTTCCATGGAATTATTTTAGTTAACTTTCAGCATTGAAACGAAGCTGCAAGAAATGGCAGTGTAATTGCATTGAGAAATACAAATTGACGCAGCCAAGTTACTTTGGATGACCCAGTTCAAAAAGTCATGTATTTATTGTCTTCTTGAGAGTGGACTTAAGGTAAGTGAACACAGTAAGAGTGAACATACACTACAGTTCTTGACCCAATTGCAGAGGTTCCCACAGTTCTCACTAGCTGTCTGATAAATGAGAGCACACTGTGGGAGGTATATTAATCACTAAAGCTCAGTGTTGCTGTAGCAACACAGGGACACAAAATCCTCTTTTGCTTTTATACTGAGCCCACCTGGCAAGTTTTTACAAGACTAAAGGGTCAGTCTTTAGTAACTCAAGGCTGAGTGTTTTTATATTGATACAGTGCTCAAAGTGTGTGTGTGTGTGTGTGTGTGTGTGTGTCTGTGTGAAGTTCAGGCTGTGCCTCAGGTTTGTGAGTTTAAACCTTTTTCTTCTTGTGCACATACTGACAAAATCCCTAGTAAGATAAACACCTTCCCTCCTGACGGATACCACACATTTTGTACCGCACCTACCTTTCGCCCCAGTTTTTAAAGTGAGTGATTCCAAGGAGAGATGAGCAGTGCAATAGTGTTGAACAGCTCATTTAGCATACATGTAAAGGACAGTTTACTCTGCAGTTTAGCTGCTCCAGGGACAGAACAGAACCACCCACCCCTGGCCAATACTTTTCCGTTTTCTGCTGAAAAGACAGTGATATTTAACCTAAATTTAACCACAGAAACTAATCTATGCACTGATCATCTTTCAAGATTCCTTATATGGTTAGATTGTTCAGATGCCCATCCCAGTGCAGTCAAAACTGACAACTTTTTGTTGCAGTATAAAATGTTAACAGCAGTAGAGGCTGATCTAAAAATAACCCTCCCTCCTTTTTCTCCTCCACTTGTTTTGTCAAGTGGGAGGACCTTTTACCTTTTTTTTTTTTTTGAGTCGGGAGCTTGCTCAACTTGATCCGCTTTTTTCATTCCCACTGCTTGCCAATTTTCCTGACAACTGAAGCAGAATGCAGACAGAGAGAGAGAAAGAGGGTCTGGGGTTGACTCAAAAGCATGACAGTCTGTCTCTGCCCTTTGTAATGGCTGTGCTCACCCTTTAAGCCCCCCCCTCCCCCTCCTGTATTCCTCCCTCAAGCCTTACCAGAACAGGGTTTATCATCTGTGATAAAGTACCCATAGTCTGGGAGGAATCAGCCCTGGATGTTTATTACATTAGGTCAGCATGTGCTAATGGAGAAACTCCTACAGACCATGTCATCGCCACAGGGCAACAGGGTAGCGGATACAAAACAGTATTATTTCCTCCTCTCTCCCTCTGTTCCTTGGTTCTTTTCTTTTTCACACAGACAAAAACACACACAGGAGAGGTCATACTCGATTAGAAAGCTCATTACAGTCTTTAGCATAAGCAATTTATTTGAATATATGTTATCTGAAAGAAAATAAACAATTGTTTATTTTGCCTTCTGCTCACACCCACTGCTCTGTCAGATTTCATTTATTTTGCAGCAACACAAAAATAATTGACAAAATGGTAGTCAGTGAATGATGTGTGTGTTTGTATGTGGCATGAGGATACACCTGCATGCGTATACTGTATATGCTACCATATATTTTTGGTGTAACAAATGTGAAGACAAATTATGTTTTGGCACACATTTTACACCGTTTGCTGTCACATTTGTTATTTTAATGATACTTCTAAGTAGGGCTGCAACTAACGGTTATTTTCATAGTCGATTTAATCTGTTGATTATTTTATCGATTAATCGATTAGTTGTTTGGTCTCTAAAATGTCAGAAAATGGTGAAACGTGGATCAGTGTTTCTCAAAAGCCCAAGATGACATCCTCAAATGTCTTGTTTTGTCCACAACTCAAAGATATTCAGTTTACTCTCACAGAGGAGAGAAGAAACTAGAAAATATTCACATTTAAGAAGCTGGAATCAAAGAATCTTTATTCTTAAAAAAATTACTCAAACCGACTAATCGATTATCAAAATAATTGGCGATTAATTTAAGAGTTGACAACTAATCGATTAATCTTTGCAGCTCTGCTTCTAAGCTTTGATTGTAGGATTTCAACATTGAAAATAAAACTAATAGTAGGGAAATACTAGAAAACAGATCTGTAGTACAATTTATTTTTTATTTTTGTCCAAATATAGCTGCAAGCAGCAATGATGCAAGGGGTCCAAGCAGATTGAACTCAACGAGCATTTGAAAACATACCACAAGCTTGAATTGCCACATTGTTGGAAAATAGGATGTTGAAAATGTTTGAAAATGACTGGCTCATACAATTGAAACAGATTGACATACAGTATATCAAAATTTCTTCAAACAAATTAAGATCAAAGTCTGTAAATGATCCTGACAAAGCCATTCAAATTGATGTATTGCACAGCCCTACTCTAAGCCAAGTGGAAATGAAAACTTGATTGTTACAGTGCCACCTTTAGTGTTGTTTTATGTGCCTGAGTAGCGGGTGAAACTTTTAATCTAGCTGCCAATTTTTGTGACTTTTGGTCTTACGATTTTTTACACTTAGAAAGCAGATAGAAATAAGGGAAAGAAGAATAATGACAACAAAAACAGGACTCAACAGGAGATAGAATAATCTGTCACAGTATTTTTTTAATATGATGATATCATATGGTGGTTATGTAGGTCATAAGTAAGCTCAACCTTCCATTCTGCTGTAGACTGGTACAAGTTTGCATTTAAGGTTGGTTTCTGAGTTTTACTCCAGTACTCTGATGATGACTTTACTTCAGCTTGCGTTGTTCAGGTGTCTGAGAAAGCATCAGCTGCCATCTCACCTGAGGCCCACAATTAGCGTTGAGCAGCTGCAAAGCTTACTGTGCCGTTAACAATTCACACTCTGTGGACACAGACTGTCAGCCTTGCAAGATCAGCCACACAGAGCAATAAGCCTTTCGACTTTCCTTCCTCAGTCTCACCTCCCGGATTTGTGAATGCATGCAAAGAGGCTATACACCCTTCCTTTCTGATACAAGCCAGATATTAAAGTGACTCATTTATATTCATCAGTGTGGCCTTGTAAGGAAACTGAAACTTGAACTTAATGTTCAACTGCTTATTGACCCCACGCAGTAAGCAGCCAGGCACTGGCCTATAGGTAACACTGGCCAGTGCAACTTCAGTTGCCGTGGTGACACCATTAATGAGAGACACCAGCTGTGTGTGATGTGAATCACAGAGAAGGCTGGACCATTCTCATGCTGTTCAAGGGTGTTTTAGGGCATTTTTACACCTGTAGCTCATTTGATCTGGTCTGAATCAGTTAATGAGTTCATAAACATGGAGCACAGAGGAAAATCCAAGCGAACCAAAATGCAACACTTCAAACCACGCAAGAACGTTCACTCAGCTTATTGGTCAGATGTGTCTGAGGCAGGAGCAAAAAGTAAATACAGGAAAGAGGTTCTGGACTAGTGCATATTTTTCATAACTCCATGGTCAAACCAGCTCATTTAATTTCAATAATTTTCCAGACATTGTTACGCAAGCGCCACTACTACGCTCTGCCCACCAAGCTCTCCTGTGGTCTGCAGGTGTTTATCTCCAACTTCAGGGGTGGCTGGTATGACTGGAGATGCGAGTGACGGCGAGTTCTCGGTTTCAGAACAGCTGATATGAGTTGGTTCAATCAACTCAGAGTAGGTTCATGCGCCTGCACCACCACAATAAAAAGGCAGCATGAATGGAGCCACGATTCTACGATTCACCATGGTAACAACCACAAACAAACGGGTCGGCGGAAATACTCATGCGCACATACAGCGAGTTAAAAAAAAGCAACACAGCGGCTGCTGCAAAAGAGAGAGAAAATTGCTGCTAGAGTAAATGCGTATATTCCAATATAGTGTTTATCATTTTTAATCATAAGTATAGCCTAACATTACTGGTGAAATGGTATTGAACCTATAATCTTTCATTTAGGTGCAATCCTGCGGACGAAAAGTCCTAGGCCTAATAATCCCATTCTGAGGCTGCAGCACCATCATTATCAGAATTATAATCCATAATCTTTTATTTCAAAGGGTTTACATCATTCACCTGCAATACTGTGGAACTCCTTTTAAAAACGTTTAAAACACGTTTCAGAGCGAGTCACACTCTTCTGACGGCGCTTTGCTACAGTGGCTTTATTAAAATGCTCCGCATCACCAATGTTTTAAAGACAAATGCCGTTTGCAAAAAAACGTAATGCGACACAAATAATCTGCTGGGATGTAAGAGCATAGATGGGTGACGTTAGTGATATGAGGACGGATAAGGTTATGTAGGCTACATAACTGATCGACTGGGAAGAAAAACGATACCGCTCAAATAGGAAGTTATCTGAAAATTAAAATGTCGGGGCTTCAATATCATTTCCCGACGTATGTTTAACTCTCTGTGAAGTAAAGCAGCTTCTTCATCAACGGGATCGTAGACAAAAGGAAATGCCATGTTTTGAGAAATAAAATGTTTTATAGTCTGCCTAACATGGTTAATAAACCAACATATTTTTTTTATTCATGCCGATAACAAACTGCGCTAAAATGCGCCTGATCCAGACTGAATAAATGAATGAGGAAATGAAAGAGCGTTGTGTCCGAGGGAGGAGACTGAGAGAAACTCGAGGTTTCTTGAAGAAAACCTATCCCGACCACGTTAGGTTCACAGGCTCAGTTACCATAGTAACTGACTCTGAGGTGAAGTTACCTCTCTTTCTGAAAACCCAGAGTTACCCTCATCTCAGGGTTAACAAACTCAGAGTTTTCACTAAACCTGCTTTCTGAAATACCACCCTGGTAGTTGGGTCCGATTGAGGTCAAGATTCAAGATTCCACACTTTATTGCCAAGCAACTGATCATGTTCTTACCACAGATGAACGGTACCAAAGCGTACTTGAGTTCTTTCAATGTGGTCTCGGCCCGCTTGTTTTGGTCCACACCTGCCCAATGAACCGCACCTAGGGGGTAAACGCTCGAGGGTTTGATTAAACCAAAGTAAACAAGCCATGTGTGAAGACGTTCTTAATGATTCTTAGTGAAAGCCAGTGAAGGTGTGGACGGATGGTTTCTCCTGAGGCTTTCCCTGTTAAGGCTTGGTTATATTGCACGCAACACCGTGGCTCGGCCCTCCGTAGATGGCGCGCGTGCTACAAGCATGCACAGAGACGTTTCTGCTCAACGCATTGTTCGTTGCAGTATTCTCCGAAACACCAGGGGGCGTACAAACTTAGTCATTCGTACACAAAATAATCTGAAAGCCTTTTCACTTCCTATTCAGCCCCATTGTACTGAATTTGGTTGCAGTTCCACCAGAGTTCCACTGGGGGTGATCGCAGGTGAGTGCAAAATGAATGGGACTCTATGGAGCTAGACGGCTAAATTTGTCTCTTTCGCCTGATTGTCGTTGAGAAATCTCAGATTTGATTGTAGTTTTAGCAAGTTCAACATGGATTATAGGTCAAAAGTTGAATGAACGAGTACTTATGTCCTTTTTTCATACAGGTTGAGTCGTTGTTGCCCATAACACGCTAGCATTCTGCTAATGAATGCTGATTGGTCAGTGAAGGACTGATTACGACCAGAGATCCCGCTTGACGGCATCCGAAGCGGAGCCAGAATGTTAGAGTGAATATTTCGGCGTGGTCTTTAAAACATTAGCAAACCTCTTTCTAGCACGTGTATTGACAGGGAGAGCCTAACCTGTCAGCTGTGTTGTCGATGCCTCGAGAGAACAAAGGAAGCGACTCAGAGCTTGCCGTAAAGCAGTATCTCTGGCCGTATATATGTGTATGACGTCATTGACATTTTAAAAGGCTTTTTAGAACAAAAAAGCCACTTTAAAAAAATCTAACACCCAGCAGTGTGTATTTTCTTTGCCTCCCCTTTCGAATGCAACATTGAAATTACTAGACAAAATATTATATCCTGAGAAAAGTGGATTTTGAGGGGTATAGTTCCATAGAGTCCCATTCATTCTGCACTGGCCTGTGAGCGCCCCCTATAGTGGAACCAGAGTGGAACTGCAACCAGTTCAGAAGGGACTAACATCTATGTTAAACACCCACGTACCGCCAAACATTACATTTACATCTACCTTAAATGATCTGTTCTACTCTAATCACCACCAAAATCGTCATCCTTATAAAAATGCACAGAATGGCAGATACTGTAGGGAAGGTAGATACATGCTGCCCTTGCTGAATTCAGCTTTAGCCTTTATAATATTTGACGTTCTTCTGACAAAATGTATTTAAAAAGCAGACCGACTTAGTCAACACATGTTCTATCCAATCCTGTGGCCCAGCTGTCACCAGGGTCACTACTGCTCTGGGTTAGGATTTTTCCTTATTTTCAGCCAATTATGTCCTACTTAAAGCTAGTCTATAATTCAATTAATACATTGTTATATTATCAATTTGTATGGTTTAAAGGCACATTTATTGTGGTTTGCGATGTTTCTTTGAGAATTGCTAATCGGCTTAAAACCCAGTGCACTGAAAGTGACACCTTTCAAACCGTGTTTGTATTCTCCTGCATCAAAATAAGCTGCATGAGAACTAATATCATGCTTTGCTAGCTGGTTTGTCTTTCTTTTCATTTTTTTGTTGTTGCAGTGGCTGACTTAAATAAACAGCAGGCTTCCACACAACCATCCACAACCATTGAAGCTCAACAATTCAAACATTGTTTTAATAAACTGTTGTCAGCGGAGAAGGTGAAAAGCATAACACTATGGATTCAAGTATTCAATTAACGGAACATCCTGCTTTATTAAGAGTGCATATAGTGAGCAAAATACCATATACACAATATTCGTAACATGAATAAAAACAATACAGGCATACACTCACATACATGTTCAGTCACAACTCGTACGTATGTGTGAATACCCCTGACACACTCTGAATCACACACACACACACACACACACACACACACACACACACACACACACACACACACACACACATTGTAATAACTTTAAGTGCCACTGTCTTAGCTGAGATCTCTGAGCAGGATGTACAGGTGCAGGAGCATTTTGTGTATGTGTTGTAAAATCACACAGGAGGTGTTACTGATGTTCACATAAATAAAGGTGTGGAAGTGCCTTCAAAGCAGAGCAGATAAAGGAACACCAAATGTGTTATGTACTGTATCTGCCAGTGAAAAATCCTTCCTGGAAACAGTGCACGTACCCGCCTCAGCGCCTCTCTTCTTCTGCTTCTGTGAAAATGTTGTTTTTCTTTCGAGGGAGCGAAGGTGCATATCTGCACAGAAAGAGAAACCTGTTGCTACTGTACCAAAACAAAATAATAAATAATCTCACCAGCAGAGGCAGTGGAGCAGAGACAACCCTGACAACAGCCGCAGGGCCCAGCGACTACTGCACTCTGCCTAATCAAGCAGCCTTTTGAAAAGGTTGTCACTTTTATCCCGGCAAAAAGAGGGGAGGTGAGAGTGGGGTTTCAGGTGGCATCCGAAACAAACGGAAGACAAAAGGAGAGTAAGATTTCTTATTTAAAATTTTTGTTTTGATTTGGACTCACCTTTGGTACTAGGTGCTTTTCTCTATTTCTTTTTTCACTGTGGATAGTAACCCCCTCAGTGTAGGCGGGAATCTCAGCTGATCACCACAGTGACGCCACATGAAACTGCAGTGACATCATCTTCAACACTCGCTGAATTCTTTTATCAGCAAACGCACAGAGGAACATCTGCACTTTGTCAATTGTAAAACTATAGTGTACAAAGTGTACACCGTAGTGTACAGCATAGTTTTGCAGGCTGCCATTGTTTTAAATCTGGGTTGAGAAAACCCAAAAATTACAGTCACTATTTACAGTAGCTTGGCTATTTGAAAATGGGGGGTTTGTGTGCAGTATGTTCTGTGTCACACAAGATACAATTCTCTCTGACCAATCAGTGGTCTTTTTAGTGTTTTAACCCTAACTTCTAGTACTGGCTCAGCTTACTTGGTACCTCGACAGAGGTGGTACCATAAAAAGTACCAGGTACTATCCACAACTTTTGCTAATGGTTTGGTCTCTGCGGGGTTGTGTTGCAGTCTCAACCGGCGCAAACGGAGACCTTTTGCAACACCGATACTGACGCCAATGTTTCGCCGCCTGATTGGGTCTTATCGGTCGGTCATGACGTCTCGTTCTCTGAAACTAAGTTTCTAACATTAATATGGCAACTACCAGCAACGGGCAGAGTATACATGCTGCCTCCTGTTTGCACCGGCACACGCATGCCCAGTATACGAGAATCTTCATGAGATATGTAGACTAGTTTAAACTCAGGTTAGTTCTTCTACTGGATCTGTCTTAGCTCCAGTAGAAGCTGGAGCTGGGCACAGAGATCACTTTTGGCTCAAAACTCTGCTTAAAAACCAAACGTAGCAATGTAAATGTAGCCTAAGTAGCTTAGTTAGGATGGACTTACCACCCTTTACCAACTGTATAGAACCTATGTGGTGAGAAATCAGCAGCAAACTGTGTGGAAATTCAAAAGCAAACTTGGGTGGCCAATTATCCTCTAAAATCTGACATGCCTTTTAACAAAAGCTTGTAATTAATATCTTTTAAATCAAAGCAGAACTATAAATGATCACAGCCAAACATTCCTTTCTTTTGAGTATCTTCTCTGTATACATAAGAAAATTATTAACCTTTCAGACAGCACACACGTTCATGTCCAGCTAAATAAAACATTTTACCTTCTCTCCCAAACATCCCACCTTGTTAAGATGTTATGCATTATTAATGGGGGCTGATTACCAAACCTGTACACTTGAGTTCATTTTCACTACTTGAAGAGAACTCGTTTCTCATCCTCAAGGCTGCCTAATAATCCAGTCCATATTAACACATTCCTGTTAAACATTAAACATATGCTGTAACATCTTTTGTTAGACCTTCATTCATGCAAAACATTTATTCCGTCAGTGTTTTTGCCCTTCTACTCTTCTTTTTTTCTCTATCCAGTTAAGGGCCTCATACCTGTAATTACTGGTCTTAACTGCCAGTGCATTTCAATGATTGAAATCAAACTCGAGGTTCAAGGTTAAGAATTTACAAAAGAAATAATCACAACATAACCGTTCCATGAGTGTTCCTCTTGATTAGATTAAAACCGAGGAAATTTGTGGAAAGCAAAGAATCTCTTAACCTATCTGATAAGAGTAGAAATGCTGTCAAACTGCGTCTTCGACCGAATTTGATCAATATGTGCTTTACGGCATATCTGTTCTACGTTACGATTGCGTGTGTTTTGACATAGGTTTTCTGTCCAACACACAGTATAAAATAACAGCCCAACTAACAACCTCTGTCTTTTTCTACTGGGTTATGCCAGCGTTTCTGTATATGGAGAACATTTAGGACACAGTACCTCAAACCACATGTTCCTTCATTTTAAAGGCAATCATTGTAAATTTTGAATCAAAATGTCAGTCCCCTCTTTATAACATTAGTAACCCAAGTCTCGCATCATAACATAAACCATCAGCTCTGTGATATGTTTTAAAAAGAGAGCAGGCAGCATGCAACATTTTAGAATAAAATAATGCCGCTGACCCAAAACACAAGGCTAACCTACTCCACATTGTACTCATTGGCTTATTGCTCATCGCTAAATAATTTACTTAAGAGATGCTGTATCATAAGCTATTTTTTATTACTACTACTCTTAGAAACAATTGGTTCGTTCAATCAGCTAGTAAGAAATCCAAAGGAAACACTTCTGTTAGAATAACAGGGACTTTGAGAGAAAGTCTGACATGTGTAAATGAGTTCGCCAAAGCGGAGGACTTAATGGAGGCCATGTTTATAGGTCCCAGCCTCTAGTCTCTGTGGTATCAATGTCTTTATCAGTACAGGGAGGCTGAAGGAGAGATCTTTTCTGCCTCTCCAGCCAAATCCTTCAATCTCTGCAAGCCTTCTAAAACAAATGAAACAATGTTCAAATTTAGCCTCTCCTCCCTCCAGCAGGAGAAAGTAACAAACTTGCTGTAAAAAAATAATAAAAATAAGGTTCGTGTGAGGAGATGAAAGAAAAACTTTGGAACATCTGGCAAGCAGACGCTGGCAGGTTAAGGTAAACAGAGTGTCCTTTTATGGTAGTACTCCTACCCTCCACAGAATCTGAGGTATGATGTGGAACACCTTCAAAGGAGTGAGGGGCCAGCACATCTTGTTTCAATTTATCCTCTCACTGGCAGACATGCTCTTCGGCCATAACATACTCCCACAAAGAGGATACTAAGCATATGCTCGCACAATCGCGCATTAATAGTGAGCCATGCCTGGAAATGGGCACATTCTCAGACACAAAAGCTTTTGTGAAAATATGCATTTCATACCAGACTTATACACACGCATAACTCAGACATTCATATATTCACAAACTCACATATTTTTAGTGTGACCTTCTGTGAAACCAGGGCGAGAGTAGATTAATTAGTTCACGGCCAGCCCTGAAAACTAGCCTCATGCCAGACCTGCATGTCAGCCTGTACAACATCTGGCAGCGGGCATCTGGTGCCATACATCAAACTAGCTCCTCCACATTCCACGCCCCGCACACTGAATGTTGGCCTGATCAAACTAACTTCTAAAACTAACATTTGCTTTACAGGGGGAAAAGGGGACCGTGAGGTCCAGAGGCAGAACAGGTTCTTGTACCTGTTTTTCAAAGGTCGCTGCCAGTCCAACAAGTGGAATTGTACATTAGGTTTGATTTTAGGAGAAATATAGTAAAAGGGAAAAAGAGTCTGTAGGAATGCTTGTTCATCCATTTGTTTTAATGTGTGCATGCAACCAATTCCAACCTGAGATTCATAGCACTCATACCGCCAATTGCTTCCCCCCCCCCCCCCCCACCCTCCCCACCCTTTGACAAAGCCTTTGATGTGACTTGCTGAAATGTCACAAACCTACAAGCACTCCAATTGCTTAGAAAGCTCTAATGAATAGGATAAAAACACAACCCCTAAATCAATGAGCAGGCAGAAGCAGCAACCCTGTAACTGTCACACTGATATCAGAGTGGGTCTGCCCTCCATGCTGCGGCAGGAGAAAAAACTGGCTTCCCCTGTGATAATAGGTAGCAGGATTTAGGCTCTTAAACTGGGTCACTTAGTGGTGCATGTATCTGCGGAGCTTTCTAGATTTTTCCTTTCCTCTCCTCTCACATCCTTTGTCTCTTTTCTTCTCTCTTTCTCGCTCCTCACCCTAAAGACCTTTTTTTTAAATGCTTACCCTCGAACAGAGCGCCGACGCCCCCAGTACTCATCTCTAGCCCTGCCACCCACTATCCCCCACCCATGATAACAGTAACTACATTCCTCTCCAGTGATACCACCAAGTATTACTGCTGCTGGTTATATAGCACATTGTCGGACTGCCATGTTTTCACGGTCATAAAGCAGCATGGAAGGCCTTTTTTTTTTTTTTTTTAAAAGAGCTGCCTATCTATCTGCTCATGTGCGGTATTTCATTATCATGTTTTTTTTTAGTTCTGGCTCTTTCGTTCTGTAATGAGAGAAAGAGATTGTTACCTTTATAACCTCTCCCTCTGTGCATGGTGCCATACTCAGTGGTGGAGTATAATTGAATGATTTTGTGAGGGATCAATGAGATTAGGGATTGTGTTTATTCCTCTGTCGCTCTGGATTAGTGGTCCTTTTATATCTGCCTTGAGGAATAGCACATACAGTACAGTGCACACCCTCAGCACAAACACACACCATGGCGGATTCACAGATAAACGTGCTGACAGCATAGCAAGATGGTAAGAATGTAACAGTGAAATGTTGAAGCTGTAAATGTGCCTAACGAACAGCGGGATGTTTCTATTTTAAAAGGAATTGCTGTGAATCTAGTCATCTTCATTTTAATGCAAAAACATACACCTGTTTTTTCTTTGTGTTATCATGCTTCTGTGTGTCTTTGTGTGTCAGCCTTCGCTCAGGCAGCGAAGCAGCTTCAGAGCAGATTGCTGGAGGGATTTTTCCCATGGACTGTGTTCCAAAAGTGGGGGTAGGCTCAGACGTTTGTGATGTAGGGAAGTCCCGCAGGCCTGCCCATTTGCTGTTATGCGGGTAAAAGGAAAGTTTGCTATTATTAACCTTGCTATGAATCCCGTCCTTCTACCAATCCACCAGTAATCCTAATAATCCAAGCTTGCGCTCCCATCCCTCTATAATAAGTGCCAGATGCTGATAGTCCAGATAAACAGCAAACCTGTGTTTTTATCCAAGAAAAATAAAGCAGAGAGGCCCACTGGAATCCACATGCTGTGATGAAAGAATGTGAAAACAGTGGTACACATAAGGAGAGAAAATCTCTCATCAACGAGAGAGACAATGGACCTCATCTGAACAGATTCATTTTGAAGTGGCACCTAGACGTGATTTAACAGATTTTCTGGTGTTTACCAATTTTCTCGTACTTGTGAATTTCATTCACCAAAGATAATATTCTTAGTGGTACAGACCTGTTCTAGGAGCCATGTACTAAGAGTTTGCATTTCTCCACCCCTAGGACAAATACAAGCAATATGAATATAAAAATGAAAAGAAAATACCTCAGAAATACCTCCCATGTTATTCTCATTTATAAATTGGACAAGCTACTTGAACATGTCAAAATATTGTTAGATTAGAATGTAAAGGCAACAGAGTAGGGCTGCTCGATTATGGAAAAAATAATAATCCCAATTATTTTGGTCAATATTGAAATCTCGATTACTTATAAAAAAAAATTTTTTGGGGGGGGGGGTTATTTGCAATCGTTTCTAAAAAGCATCATATATCTTACAATTACATTCCAGGATATAGTGTCCTTTCTCTTACAGAAAGAGTCTTTGGATCAGGATCAAATCTGTTTAAAGGGGCGCTATGCAGGTTTGGCCATTTCTTCGCTGTTTTCTCGCTTTTTGCCCGCAGCTTTCTCTGTAGAGCTCCCCCTACAGCTTCGGAATAGATATTTGGCAGCTCCTATGTTTACTTGTGTCTGAGTCCTTGCTCGTCATTCTGCCGTTTCCTCTTTCTCCGTTCCTCAATGGTTTCCTAGCTTTCTGCTTCTTTTTAGCCAGCTCAGCCATGACGATAGTGTGGAAAAACTCCATCGCTACCTTGTTAGCCGGTTCCTGAATGGGCGTATGTGTGCAGTGCCGTGAAGCAATTAGTTACATCGTGAGACTGGATATCACGCGATACTTCCTGATGCTGAAGCCGGCAGCTCGCCGGCCAAAAGTTGCAAGGGTGGTTTTTCTGCTCACAGGCGCTAGAGGGGAGCGAGACGACCACCATTCAACTCGAAAAAAGTCATATAACCATTCCAATGCCTCCGAAGCTATTCAGTTAAGGTAAATTAAGCTAAAAAAAACTGCATAGTTCCCCTTTAACTACTGTGAGTCCGTTAGGTTTACATATATCACACATACATAGCTAATTAACAATTCAAGATGCATAACACATTTTCCAATCTCAGATCATATTTTCACTCCCTATGACCACTACTACTGTCATTACTAAACATTGTGCCAAAATATGAATAGTATTACCTGAAACAGGTGATTTAACATCACTGCTCATTTTATATACAGTTTAGCAACAAAACAATATGCTGAGGGAACATTACTACGCTTTTTTTAATGTAGGTTTTGAGCGGTATGCATCTCCACTAACCTGGACAATGTTTTAATAATACGTCTCCTGCAGCGGGGAGTCGAAGGCAGAGGGACTGCAGCGTACGCTAACCTAAGTTTCTTGTATCATCTTGGGTCTGATAACAGTAATTCATCAAAGTCATATATAACACTATTTTCCAAGAGACTGTAGCTGTCATATTTCACTGGGTTTTCATGGTAAATCAGCCGTCGAGGCGTTCGTCGCTGTGTGACACTCTGCCTGAGTAGAAAAATGCTGTACTCGCGTTGTGTATATGGTTGTAAAGACTTGAGTTTGTGGAGCAGACAGCTAGGCAGAGTCTTGTAATTACGACTTTATGACATGTTTTTAAATACTGAAGGAGTGGCAGCAATCGTTTCTTCAGCGGTGGACCAGGTGTATATAGCGGAAACACTGCCTAATATGCAAAATAATCGTTTTCCTTGATTACGTTTTTTTTTTTTTTTTTATCATTAGGAGCCAAAATCCTAATCACGATTAAAAATGTTATAATTGCACAGCCCTAACAGAGAGGCACAAAGAAGACAGACAAATACACACAGCAATGTACTGTACATTTCTGACAGTTCAAAGGAATTGCTTGTGGGCTGCTGTATCACATGAAGTGTTATACATCCACACCCAAAGCTCTCTGGGCCTCACAGTGAGCAGTGGCGCATTGTTCAGACTGATCTCCTCAGGTCTTTTTGGGCTGCTCATATTGCTTCCACCATTCCTCAGAGGCAGGACAGTGGTGCTGGAAGTCTAAAGAGAAGAGATCATGAGCAAAGGGTTACAACAAAATATAAGGGATTTATCGGTTCACGTAACCCACCAAGAGCCAGGGAATCATCATGCCAAGCACTATTTGATGCACAACTCCCAGTAGATGATGAAGTGCTGATAGTGCTTGAATACCAAGGCAAAGTAATTATTCCACTTTTGATTTAGGCATCAATGAAATATAGCCGCAGGAAATAGAGGTAAATGTAATGTTGGGTACTTTTTGTTGACCTACAACCAGGTAATGCTATGCAAATCACCAGGCTAATTAAAAATAATTCTCAGAACCGGCACTCATAGTGTGCGTCTCAATATATGTTTCTGAATCGTTTCTTTTGTCACTTCTGACGGTGATTAATTTTCATTGGTAGGGTGAGTCTGCCTGACGCAGTTGTTGGAATGCTTTGTTTCCCTTTTTTCTTTCAGCTCAACAATATGCCGCCCTTGACTAATACTCCAGCACAATACCTTGTTTTGAAGGCATTTACAAGCATCCTTGCTTGGGCACTATTCAATGCTGTATTGTTATCCGTCCGACATGCCAGCAATAATAAATAAAAGAAAAAAAAAAATTGTAGCAGCTTTTATCCTTTACAAACTCAAGGTTCAACTGTGCTTTAGTAGGAATGTGCATATTATGTTAGCTGTGGAAAGTAAAACATAATATGGAGAGATTAGCATTAAAAAAAGAGTTTTTCACCGATATTTCAAAACGAGCCAAGGACAACTTTGATGGTAATGATGAAGAGGGTAATAATGATGACAGCACTGATGATGATGAAGACTAAATGGCGACACCATAATAGTCCCGCTGCTGTCCTTATGGCAAATGTGTCTTTAACACAGTGCTAAGCAGCCATCCTCAGCTGGCAATGTGTTTTAGGTAGCAACTTTGTTCACCACCTCCCAGCCTATCAACACCCTTCCTTTGGAGACAGGGAAATAAGAGTGCCGATACGAGGAAGAATCGATCACGGTAATGGTTTTTCCCTGTGGAGAGGGAAGCCAGGGCAGGTGACACATGCACCCCCATCATACACAGCACAGCACTCCATCACCTCTGTCAGCCTGAACTGCAGACTCCTCATCCTCTCCAATCTAGTGGTCCTTTACCTTATCTCCCATACCAATCGCTTTGCTCCTGATCCTGTCCCCTCAACCAATTTTAATTCTGGAGCCTCACTTTAACAAGTCAGAGTCCTTAGCCCTTCTATCATCCCAACCGGTCAAATTAATAGCTACTACCTTTTACACGTTGAGATCAGAGGGATTGGCAAGGACAAAGATGTGCTTCCTGCTGCTTTGGTTTGATACCTTTATGCAAACCAGCTACACCACTTGGCTTTGTTGTTTGTTTGCAGTGTCAAAAATATGAAAAATTGTTTATTTCTCTGTAGACCTAAGCTTCACATTATGTTCACTAAAACTTAAATTGGTCTTTTTTTTCAACACAAACCTGATGCTGCTTACTCGTGCTAACAAGCTTTAATGAACTAAATAAAATGTATAAGCAGTGGTGAAATTAGGTCAAATTTGTTCCTTTCCGTCAGATAAAGAAATTAAAAAAGGCTAGATGTTCATACTTCCTGTGAAGTGTTTTTTTTTTTTTCAAGAACAGACAAGAAGTGTTATGTTTAAGGGGATGACGTTGAGGATGACTTGTTCACACGGTAACTCAAAAGCCAACACTGCTTCTTATGTTTCATCCTTCTTTTTATGTTGAAAAATGGTGGCCCCTATTAGGCAGAGATGCGTAAGTGCATGAGTCAGGCCCTCTAAACAGCTTCTTTTATCTCGCTTTGTCAGTCTGTACGTCACACGGCTGAATACAGGACAGGGCAGTCTGCCAGCTCCAACTTCAAAGTCTTGTTTGTGTGTGTGTGTGTGTGTGTGTGTGTGTATTTGCGTCTTTGTAATTGTGCATATATGCGCTTATTTCATGCCCATTTGTTATTTATTGATTGTCTCATTATTTGTGTATTTGTCTTCAGTCCATTACAGCATTATTGCCATGATTGCCCTTTGGAAAAAATCATGCAGAAGGCTGCTCAGCAGTCAACTCACATACTGTACAATGAGTAATATCTCTGATACATAATGCCTAAATTGTGATGGTTTATTAACGCAATAAAGATAATTGTTATCGGTAATTGACCAAATAGATACAACTAAATAGGTTCAAATAGATTCACAAAGACTGGAGGCATTTCCGTAGGCAACCGTTTGAGTGACTTTTCAATGGGAAAACAAATGAGCTCATTTGTACTTGAAAGCCTCACTCCAATATTACATATTGCTGGATTAAAAATAGCACTTATTCATGCATTTACCCCTCATTGAGAGGCAATATACTTTCACAAACCTTTCCCAAACAGCAAAGGGGGAAAGTGGATGAAATGTGCTGCCTATAGTGTCTTCCAATTTAAATGATTTTGCATTTAATTTTAATAAAATGTAATCAGCCACCATATAATGGAAACAATTAGTATGACTATCATTAGCTGCTTGTATACGGTTGTAATATGAAATTTTGCATTGCAAATCATATTATGCACCATTACGTTCAGATCTTTGCCATTTGCTGAACATCATTACAGCATATTTGTCAATTTTATCTCCAAACAAAACTCTCTAAAAACCAAAAGTTACTCTTCTCTTTATCTCTGACAATTGTAATAGTAATCTGTGTCAGCTAAAGGCAAACGTATTTTTTTTTTTTTTAACATGAAAATCTTTCCCCCACCATTATTAATCACAAGCGAATTAAACAAGAAGCGGCACACCTGCCTTGGGACTCAGTAGTTCCCTACCTATCCGACAGACACACTCAACATAGCGGGATCAAACATGGTCAGCATTCATATTCTCTTTCAAAATCTCTTCTTCAGTATATCATGTTACATAATTGTCTGTCTCTGTCAAATGAGAGTCATTTTTTAGGAACCCAGACAGTGTTAATATTGAGAGAAAAAAAAAACAGCCATGTGCAGCCATTATCCCCTAATACACCGTATCACTTTCTCCTGTGATGTCCTGTCCTCACCTCCCTCTCCCCGCATTAATTACTGAATGCCGCCATTACACCATAACCATCCACCAGTCAACCCTCATAGTGAGGACAGGTCTGACAGAAGTCCCATGTAGCTGGGAAATGACAGTCCCTCAGCTTAAATAAAAAAACATGTCTCTGTTGTTGCCTATAAATTATTAATGTGACAGCATTCCTTACTTTTTTTCTTGTTTTCTCCTTTTTGGGGCATAATTAAAATCTCAGGAGCCTCCTGACTGTGCTGGGGATTAATCTCCCATGGCACATCTCCATCTGCAGCCTGGATCATCAGCCATCCCTCTCTGTATCAGCCTCCAGCTGTGCAACTGTCTGCCCAACCCAGGCCTAGCACGCCGTATAGGGGCACACTTGGGAAAGGAGCCGGAGAAGTGAGAGAGCGTAACGAGAAAAGCGACAGACAAAAGGAGGTGTGTTAAGAGCAGCAATAAATCTTAATATTTCTCATCAATTTTATTTTGCAGAGCTGATTTGAGCCTCATTTTCCTCTCAAATGGCCTTCTCCACTGAGATCTGATTGATACTAATAGCTCCTACAGCGGTTACATTTCAGGAGGGTATGAGTCGTTTTTTATTGGTGCAGACAGTTGTTAGTGTGGCACCGAGTAAGATTGTAAATTTGTCTCTCTTTCATGTAATGTGACTCTTGAGGGTGGTTAGGCTGAAAGCTTTTGATACACGACTGCTGTCCATCTTCACTTACACTGTGGATGTCCAATACTAATGAACTGAGTAATTTCTTAAATCTCATAAGCAGACACAGAATTTAGCCAATTTTGCCAGTGTGTTAATTGTGATACTATTTGTTTGACAAGTGGCCAAAAATAGTCATTTAAAGTACAGGCAATTTGTCATTCTCGTAGATTCTGCTGCAGTATACGTTTGTTTGATGACCGTCACAATAATATTACACAATGACAAAAGTCTGAAGTCTAAAATCAGCAGTGCAATATGACAGCAGTCAGTCCCAGAGACCCATGGGCTTATAACTCTCCCAGGCTTTGGGTTGGAAACTGTCCCGCCAACTAAACAGCCAAGTATTTGGCTGCCTCACAGTCCAGGCGATTTAACGGGCCCTGGGTTCCAGCATGCAAGATATGGTTGATCCAATTTAGGCCATGCTCAATCAACCTAATTCTACAGGGGACATGGATGCTGGGTACTGCAGTGTATGCAAGAATGGATTGCTCAACAAAGCAGCTTTTAAAGGTCATGTTTTTGCTGCCTCCGTGCCTACAAGATCCTTATAGAGGGCACCGTTTGCAAACAGTGTATCTAAATTCATCACAAACCTCCAACTCAACAGTGATTTATGCTGTTAACCTGAGGGGCTTTGCTTAAAAAATGAGTGTAAAATGCAGCGTGGCCTCTCTAAGGCCCTGTTTGTAGGATCTGCACTATCAGAAGTTAAGAGGTCTCTTTAAAAATTACACTGACATTACAAGTATCTGAAATGTGTCATTCAGTACAAACTGCAAACTCTTGTTTCACTGTTTACTCTTGCTTCTGTTTTGTTGTAGAAGCACAGCAATTACCTTCTAACGCTGTAACTTGTCAAAAATGTTTGCACGTGTGCACGTCAACAAGGTTTTGCCACTCCACAATTTCCTCATCTTTCTCATGGGGAGCACGGTGTCATGCTTTTGCTTCTGCCATACAAGGAGCCAATTATATTATCAGCATGGGACCTCCGCTTGACATCGCATGTCCTGATGGTATAGTGAAATAAAAGCGGTTTCACACACGTGCTCCAACTGTGTCCTTGACGTGCGGCAATGTCTACTTTGCAATTTTCCGTAATTTGAGTGAGTGGTATATTTTCAAATATACCATGGTGTTGAACGTTCTTCACAGGGGATAAGGAACCCCATCTTGCATTTCAAGGGGTGACTTTTTTATGGGAAACAGGGAATCTTACACTGCATTGTGAAACTTGCTCTTGGGTTTTCCTGAATACCAGTTTAAGCTCCATTAGGACATATTGTTTTTATATTAACTTTCAAAAGAATCACGGTAATGTGAGAGGAATACTAGTACTGGTGATCCCGCAGCACATCAAAGGATGACTAGAGTTTATTGCAACATGGGTCTTATTTTCAGACTTGTTTATTAATCCTATTGTTAATAATAACAATTTAGCTACTAAGTAAATTGTTGGGATCTGGAAATGTGGCAACATCGCTCAAAAGAAGTTTGGAAGTATTATTTTAGAGAGAGAATGAACATGTAAATCAAAATTATTATCATACTAAAGTTGAACCAGGAAGCTGGTCTGTAAACCTAAAACTTCCTGGTTCAACTTTGACATAACATACAGTATGTTGTGTTTGTTTATGATTTTGCCTCGTCTGCCTTAGTTGTAGTGATCACTGTTTCCACACAGAAGCAATTACTGTAATGTCCTTTTAATAAACTAAAAATAGTTCTTTAGCAACTACCTGCAGCTTTTCACAAAAAAATATTCCATTTCATGAACTGAAAGACAATGGCCCTCATTTACGAAACAAACGTACAACAGAAAACAAGCGTAAAACCGGCGTAAGGTCATTTCCACGCAAAGCTCGGCATTTATCAATATGGACGGGAGCGGAGGCTACAATCAAATCTGACGTCAAGTTTAAACTCGTATACGCAAGTTTTCGAGTCAGTGTGGACTTGCGGTGCAGCATATAATCAGTTTAACAGGAGAAGGAGAAGTCATCAGTTGATCACTTATCAGTAATGGCAGATCTGGCTCTTTTAGAAGACCTCTATGCGCCGGTGCAACAGTGCACACATACGCGCACGGGCCACGGTGGAGTGCTACATCGGATTGATTAAGGGCAGATGGCTCTGTCTTGCATCAGCGGGGGGGGGGGGGACCCTACTATACACGGCAGAAAAAGTCTGCAACATTGTTTTAGCCTGTGGGGTTCTGCCCAACATTGCGCAGGAAAACAGGGTGCCGTAAATGCAGTGATGGAGCCAGATGACCTGATGCCCAGAGAGCAGTGTCTAGCACAGCCCCAACTGGGGCTATATGAAGGAGACAGGAAATTATTCCTCTCTGTAAAAGGTATAGTGTTATGTTTGACAATGGTATTCAATACAGGAAACGTGACGATGCACAACATATGTATTTATTCTTCAGGTTTTCGTTTCTCTTTTAAAGTGTCGTTAATGGCCACAAATGATCTGCCATTGACCGACATATTTCAGCTTGTTTTTCCAGCCCCTCTGCTGTCAGGAGACAGGGTCGGGGTGGTGGTCCAGCACGGGGGGGCGGAGGACACACGCTCTCCCTCACGGCTCACGGTTGCCTGGCTCTGACTCATGAAAAAAAACACGAGTAATATAAAAGACACTGCATAAACTCCGCTACTGTGTGTTTATTTAAATATATGTACACCATGTAGGCCTAAGAGATTGAAATATAAGCCTGTATATTACTATTAGGACTGTAGCATACATATGTCAAGGATGTATAAATTAAATAAACTTCAGCTGGAGTCTGATTAACCATGACAACACTGTTGACTGCATCAGTGATCTCTTTCCATTCCGCATTTTTTCTACAGCCTTTAATACCAGTTTCCAGGCTGCCAAATAGTACACACGTTAGTGCAAATGAGATATGAGAGGGTTTCAATCTCCACCTCTGAAAAGTTCCGCTTCTTAGCCGGATTACATCTCGCCATGTCGTAAATTGTAGGGGCGAGGCCTCAAAACAGAGAATATATTGGGGCCTGATATTTAAATTACGATCGTTTCCTGCATTTATCAATGTATGACCATTCTTACGCTCTGGTGTGGTGGTGATTGGTGTGATACGAACGTTTCATGAATCACACGTGAAGCCTGTCTTACGATCATTTCTGCGCTCATATCTGCGCTGGTTTCTACGTTATGTTGATAAATGAGGGCCAATGTCTAGGAAAAAGGACCACTGTGACTCTGTGATACTGAGTGATACATCACGGAGGATAGGTCGACATGGAAACTGTCGATTGTAATCGGCAGCGATGAGGAGAATTTTACTGACTGTTGGAAGTCGTCAAGTCTGACATGCAAACTTTTAAAGCAGTCAGGAATGTTTGTTGTAAATGCTCAACACGCTGCAATAAAATGTGCCAAGCAGTGCTTGATGCTGGGGTTTAAAAGAGGCATGTTATAATGAGATCTCCCACCAACAAACAGATGTGGTGAACCAGCATTCTGTGAAGTTAACATCTGTAGATAATTGGATGGTGTAGCTATTGTGGAAAACATGTTGTGGGCCCCTGTTTCTCAGTGAGAAGTCATTATCAGTGTTTATGTTAATAGCTTTGCCATACCAAACTGCATGTGTTCTTAGACTGAAGGGGGTTTGGCTGACTCTTTCTGCTTTCCACTTCTTGGTCATGCGTGCATTGCTACTCGGATTTTTCCGAAGTTTTGAATATCAAAACAATCTGTTGTGAATTTCGAAACTTATTACTGCAGTCTAGAGAGGCTGATGCTTCACCCACTTGGTGATTTGGCACTTGTCACCTGTGGGTTAAACTCACATTAATCTTGCCGTTTGCCTGCCTCTACAATTTAAAAAAGAAGAAGTCATTTTGAAATAATTTACTGTGTGTGTGTGTGTGTGTGTGTGTGTGTGTGTGTGTGTGTGTGTGTGTGTGTGTTTTCCCAGCAAGGTTTGTACTTGATTGCAATTTCATCACATTTGATATTCACGTTCAGTCTCGTGGCAAATCCAATACATCATTTACACATTTCAGAAAATAAGCATATTCAAGGACAAGACACGGGATGGTAAATGCATCATAAAGTATAAAGCATGCAGACAGGTTAGGCTGGTATATTTACTGCTTGACTAAATGTTAAAATAGGCAAGATGTGATCTACTGTAAGTGATTCGAACTTGGTATGTTGACAGGTGCCCGATATGCCTCTAGCATCTCAGAAACCCTGTGACCACCAACACCCCTAGGATTTTCATGCACTGTGCTTCTAGGAGTTTACAGAAAAAGAGGCGTTAAAAAAACATCCAGTCGGCTAAATGTAGGCCGCAAGTAGACAGCAGCTTAAAGCAGCCATATTATGCTCATTTTCAGGTTGATAATTGTATTTTAAGGTTGTACCAGAATAGGTTTACATGGTTTAATTTTCTAAAAACACCATATTTTTGTTGTACTGCACCGCTCTCTCTCACTGCTGCAGATCCTCTTTTCAGCTGGTCTGTTTTAGCTACAGAGTGAGACCTCTTTTCTTCTTCTTCTTCTTCTGTACTATCTTTGATTGCACTTGCACATGCTCAGTAGCTCAGATGTAGATCATGTCAGCTAGCTAGCTCCATAGACAGTAAAAGAAAGGCTGTTTCAACAACTTCGGTCAGTTACAAGGCAGGATTAGCTGGGAGAATTATAAATGAGGGCGCACATGTAAGTAGTTCTTTTGTAGATTATGGTGAACTTGTGTGTGTTGTAGCAGTGCTTTGCTATTGAGAACGAGGTAGCATGCTAGCGTTAGCATGCTAGCGTTAGCATTAGCGTTAGCATGCTAACGCTACGAGCTAATGGTTGCGGTTAGCCTGCTCGTGCCGATTTTGAACAGCTCACCCAGAGACTGAAGGCAGGACACATTCAGAAACTGTATCTCACTCTAAACAGCATGGATGGATTTTTTTCAAAGTTTGTATGTGTGTGGAAGCACCAGAGACACAACATAACACCCCAAATCCCAGAAAAAGTGTTTTTTTCATAATATGGGCACTTTAATGCAACAGGGATGTTCAGAGGAGCCTTGTGGAACATACACATAGAACAACATGCCAGAATATTATCTTGCTGCATGCTCACCACAGTACAATTTGCAGTCTTATAATTAGACTGAATTGCTATTTTGTTTTACTTAATTAATTCTGTCCGATATTGAGTGCATGTTAGTCGATTTTTTTTTTTTTATGATGAGACAAGATATCGTCCTCAGATTTTGAATATTATGATATCATAATATGACCTGAAGTGTTGTCTTTTCCTGGTTTTAAAAGCTGCATTACAGTTAAGTGATGTCATTTTCTGGACTTACTAGGCTGTTCTAGCTGTTCTATTTTTTGCCTTTACCCACTTAATCATTATATTCACATTACTGATGATTATTTATCTCAAATCTGATTGTGAAAATATTTTGTCAAAGTCCAATTGTTTGATGTTCTTCATATCGCCCAGCCACAACCCATCAGTAACAAGTGATGTACCTGTCCCATTGACATAATTTTTTCCGTCCACACGGACTAGTAGTATTAGCAGTTTTACGATTAAAAACAAAAATGACAATTTAAGAGATATTATTTCGCTCAATGGTGTTTTTTTGCCCCCAACGGCTCCTTCCAGGCAGCGCTGCGACCGCTGCCTCCAAGGCACCTAACCCTAACCTTAATCCTAACCATAACCATAACCATAACCAGTGCCTAATTGACTTCAAGGCAGTGCTGCGACCGTTGACTTCAAGGCACCTAACCCTAACCTTAACCCAAACCCTAACCCTAACCATAACCATAACCAGTGCCTAATGCTAGGAGCCGTTGGGGGCAAAAAACACCGATAAACCATTATTTCTGTAAGTCAATTTACAACCTGTACAGCTGTGTGGATCCTATACATCTGTTTATAGATATTTGTGCGGCCATTTTTCTTGTCACTATTCTACAAGGATTTAGCTTGCTAGCTAGCTATAGGAAGATAATGGCCCCCAATCTTTATCTGTTTCTCGAACAGCTGCCAAAGCGTACAACACCAGACCTGTTTGAATCACTGAGCACTTAGGAGGTGTAGGCGGTGTTTCAGAGGTCTGGAACCAGGCTATACTAATTGAGCATAATTTGGCAGAGTGGATCTTTTTATGGACAAATGAATTACGGTAATGTGCTATGTCATGAAAAAGCCATCCATTAAACATAGGTCCAGAACCATTACAGTGACTTTTGTTTACTCCCATGGCCTGCACTGCCCACAATCTCAGCTAACGGAGAACCTTTCGATGTTTTCAGTACTTAGAAATGTAAAATATCAATGCCCGGAAGAATTCAGGCTGTTTTGTAGACAAAGGTGGGTACTTATAATAAGTACCATGAATTTTAAAATGAAGCTCTTACTGATAGACATATTCCAATCAATGCTACCCATCAAAGCAACTGGCCAGTAAAAATTGAAATGGGAACAGTAGTTAAGATGAGCTTCATCACAGCAATTGTACATGAGGATATCTTATACTCTAGGCTCTAGGCGTATGTTCAATTTAATATGATGTAGTGTTAAAACGAGACAAGCCTTTAACCACATCCAGATGTGCACTTGGAAATACATAGGAGCTATTTAATGGACTCATGATCAAATAATACAATTAACAAATAACACCAAAATACTATTACAAAAAAAAAATAACTTTAACACCTAGCATTTTTACAAAGGAAATTACTAGAAGGAAGTTGCTAGTAAAAAAATATATATATATGTTTCACTTCAATGCCACAAGTTTGTGTCACTATTCGTTGGTGTGCTGCACATCAGCGACAGGCTCAAGTTGACAGGATTTGTATTGGCCAGGTTTCAAGTCAAATGTTTTACTGCTTTGACATCCTTTTCATTACTTTTTGAGTAGAGGTGATATTGAGTTGGCTTGGCAGGTTCAGACACACTGCAAGATAACACATTGATCATGAATTAATAAGGTCACTGCTAATCAAAAAGACCTATGCTTAAGTCTGAGTGTATTAGCAGCATCAGACAACATGTGTTCAGAATCAGAAGTGTTAGTGAAGGCTCCTGACACAGGAACAGATACCAGAGAGACAGCAGGTCAAAGGTTAAGCAGGATAATGACCAGATATGTCCTGATACATTGCAATTGATTACATTCTTTAATTTTGTTTACTCAAATAAATCATTCTGTGGGGGTTCAGAAGCACACATTCTCATCTATATCTGTCTACATAGATATTCATAGAGTTATATATAGAGGTTTATAATTAGATATTCAGCATAATATAGTACAAGTCTGCCTGGTGCTTTGAAAAGACATACAGACTGGTTTGAAATTAGCATTAAGACACCACTGTGTTTTCATTAACAATGAATGAATTATGTTTCCACCTGCAGTGACACTCATGAAGCTCCCTATTTTTTAAACAGGCAAACTGTTTATCCATCTCAGCATAACTGATATTGATTGAAGTAGCTGAAGAAGTGTTTTGTACAGACAATGGAGTGTTATGGCATATAATTATCTCCCACTGTCTTGTGCTGATAAGAGTGAAAAAAATGCCATGTCTAAAAATGTTAATCTGGGTATTAGACAAGAGGGAAGATGCTAGTTTTCATGCATGTGTGGGAATTAGTTTTCAAATGCTTTCATCAGAGCCCTTGGATTGCAATAACTTCTATGGGAGAAAAAGTTTTGCAAGGCGTTCTCTTTGTTTTAAAAACAAATGACTGGGCAGTGTTTGTGCTGTAACTGCAAAGGGGGTGAAAATTGGTCAGACTGCAAATGGAGAGTGCAGCTTTTTTTTTTTATATAGACAGGCCTCGTGATTGCTATCATTGTAATATCTGAGGAAATGTGGCTGTTATCTGTGAAAGCTTTTAAGCTAAAGGCATAATTTAATGGTCAAATGAAACTGGAAGCACTAATCCACAGATTTATAATTTGTCCAAATAAAGCCATAACGCAGCTTTTGTGCTATCACCGTTCATCATTTTACAGTAATTTGAAGAATCTGAACGAGGCAACACAAAGTGCTTCTCCTAACAAAGAAATTAAACACTGACTAAGCAAGTACAGACACTTGCTTGTCATGCAGGCACTTAATTCTATTCCACTCATTTAATTCCTTCTCAATGCAGTTTTTGTGTGTAAACACATGGAAATATATATGAATATGTCTCTGTGTATTTTCACATGTAAATATTGATAGGCATTCTCCACTAAAGACATTTTTGACAATAATAATGATGATGACTAAATTCTATTTAGCTGCTGGTTCACTCTCACACTGTCATGAGTTACGGAGCCATTGTTAATGTTATGAGTAACACCTCTGTTTTTTTTCTACTATGAGAAGTCACAATGTGAGCTTTAAAAAAAAAAAAAGGCCTAGTTTCGCTTGTTTATATGCTTTACTCCCTCGTATATATGGACATAGAAAAGAAAGACACTGAAGAAATTGGACTCTAAAATCTAGAAACTATAAAGATAATTAAGTGACAAATTCCATGCACACTGTAAACATGAATGTAACAGAGTATATTCATCAGTTATTTCCCCCAAGCTAAATAAAAGTCAAAAAACATCGGGGTGTCCTCTCCCTGTTGTTACATGAATGTATAATAGCCTACAACACTGTATAGTTACTGGTCCAGTGAACTATGAAGTCTATAATTTGGGAGGATTGTTCTTAAAATTGTACAATCTTCCCAAATTAAGTCCCAGTTTACTGAAGAACACAAATTGTGTGCTAAGAATTCCAAATACAATGCGCATAGAAGAGACAAACCTGATCCTTTATTTTTAAAGAATACAAAAAAAATGTATCAACTAAAATAATTTAAGGTGCATTGGTCAACTATAGAAACACACATGTTCAGCATTTTATGTATTGCCCTTAGTAACAGACTTCATTTAAAATACATTTGCAACTTCATTAGCCTTTTATAATTATCTCAACAACTGCCATAATAAATTCATCAAACTTCTAACAACAATATGAACAGCAGTCTTCATACAGCAATATAACAGTAACAACAACTTTAAATTATAACAGTACTTAACTGAACAGCAATATGCACCTGTTGTATTTTAATGCCGGCTGATAATAATAAGGTAAAGCCACTGCTGAGTGAACAGAAAAGGCAGCAGGATTAATAAATCCTGGCTGTTAGCCTGGTCAGGAGCAGGCTAGCTGCACAGAATAAATCTCCATGGTAACTTAGGTGCTTCTGCTTTTGTGAAACCGAGTCAAGGCTAAATTGAGCCAGAATACCTGGGAAATCCCGGCTTAATCTGCTATCTAGGTTTTGTGAGATAGCCCCCTGGTTTTGTGTTGGTTGACAAAAGCTCAACAAACCTTGGACCTAAGAAATGTATGTCTTTCTTAAGGCCAGGTCCCATCACAAAGTGGCACAGCAAAATTTAAAATTGCAGAAGCTTGTTGATGTGGGGACCACTCACAGGGCTAGAAGGTAAACTGCTGCAGCTGGTCAGCTAACTGCTAACACACTAGCCAGTAGCAAACATGGTATTGCTAATCAGTCACAATAGCTCTCCCAACTTTTTTCTTCACTTTTGTCTGTACTGGTGCGTTTACTCGCTCTGGCATTTTGTGCGTCATTTAATTCAGTAAGCCACTGCACAAGCAAATACTGTACCAGCCTACGTGGCCAGGAGTCACCTATTAACCCAGCAGTGAAGCTTTGACCCTTGACTCCCTCTCTGGACAGCACCGTGGGCCCCTCTCGGACTTGTTAACAGCCTTCCCATTTCTCTGGGCTGGATAGCAGTGATTTATTCTCTGTGTCTTGCACTACAAGGAGCACCGCAGGGTTGAAAGATGATTGTCCTCCTGAGCAGGGGAATAAACCATGGCATGATGGTGTCAGGAACCCCAGCTGGAGCCCAGAGCAAACTCTATCACAGACACAAAGGAGAGAGATGACCTTCAATCAAAGCAAAGCTATACATATTGCACCTGTCTTATGAAACCCTTTTTACTCAATTCTGGTGATTTTTATTTTGTGATTTTACTTTTTATTATTAGTTTCTTTGTGGACATTATGCAACATGTGGGGACATTCCATTTAATCCTAACATTATGAATCATAAACAGTAGTTCACATAGCAATAATCTCTAACAGTAATTATATTTACTGGCAAGGCAACTTTATTTATACAGCACATTTCAAACACGAAGTGCTTTACATAAGTTATAGTAAGGATTTAAAACATTTGAGGGAAATTAAAGAATACAAATAGACAAAAATAATGCACAAGGAATTAAAGCCGTTTTTCCGTTTATATGGACACAATCTGTCAATCAACAAACTCCCATCAAATTCTAATAATCTCAACTATAACTGTAGCCCTGCTTGTGATCCCTAGAGGATGCAATGTCCATTACACCTCACATTGTTGTACCAGAGATAATAGGCTCGTTTGAGATGAACTGCGCCTCGCCTGTAAAGTGGACGAGAGCAGGCGGCAGCAGCCGGGGGCGGTGACAAAAATTCGCTGTCAAGTCGGACAGTTTACAGCCGTTTCCAGCAGCCCTCAGGCTGAACAGGAAGTCACATAAACACTCATGTCCTGTTAGGTCTGATTCCGATTTAATAAAATGTTATCAGACCCATATATCAGCTTGTACACAAGTCTCCAGTTGTTTTTATTAAAACAGAGTAGCTGTCAAAATGCTCTACATGTGATCTGTTGCTGATTTTAATTAACACACTGTAGATGATCCATAATCTGAACAGATTTAGTCTCTGACTTCTAAACATAACAATCAGCCACACAACATGTGCTTTGTACAGAATAAGCCTTTAAATCAGACAAATAGCAGTTAAAATCCCTCCAATTCAAAATCAATAAAAAGTTTATATAAAACGTCATCCTGTTGAGTCGATTCTTAACCAATCAGCTGTTAGATCAGCCGAGAGGCCAGTGTTTCCCAGCATGCCCTGGGTCTTGCAGTCGGTGAAAAGCAAGGGGGTAAGCGAGCATCTGAAAAGCATACCTCCTATGGAGAAGTTCATAGGCTAACAAGCCATCACCTGGCGTTAGCATTCCATTGACTGCTGTTCATTTTGGCGTCACTTCGACAGCGAATAACTTTACATCTGAAGCGTTTAAAGACTCTATTTGTCCATTGTTTATTTCTAAAGAAACACGACAATGTATAAAAGGCTCCATTACCTTGTATCTCACGTCATGGCCCCGTAGCAGACGTTTTTGTAAAAATAGGCTAACGATTGTGTCGTAACCACGCAACTTTCTGTCGCATAGTAGAGGAATTACCGTATAGTACAGGAGAAGCTCGCAGGCAGTTTCGACTTACATTAGCTTTTAAGTTAAATTACTAACGTTAACTAGCATTTTAGTTAGCAATAATTAGCCTGTGCCTATGTTATCTCCTAACATATACCTACGCTCTCCGTCTCTGCAAGATTCGGAATGATTGAGATTTCTCTTGGCACAGCTACCAGAAGACTTACAACTTTCTGACAGGTTGCTCACGTCACATCTACGTCTTCGAGCTCAGTTGGAGGCTGTGCAGTAACGCTCAGCCATCACCGGAAAATAGCTTCTAATATCCTTCACTGGTCTCCGTGGAAGTCTACAGCGTGGCTTTGTCTATTTCTTTAACTGTCTATGGTGAAAAGTAACTGCGCGGCCTGCGTCTCAAACCTGCGGCCCCCTTGATCTCGTGAGGTTATCGTTGCCCACGTGTGCATGACGTCAGAGCAAGTCGGGATCAAGTCGGACACAAACCTAACCGGCATGCATTGGGCGGCGATCGCCGGTGACGGTGATCGATTCTGCGCAGACCTAGCTCATCTCAAACGAGCCTATTGGGACATCCTGTGTAAACAGTTGTTGTTTTGGCCTGAGGGATTCTGGGAAAATGTATGGAGGGTTTCTCTTGGTAGATGCTAGATCAGATCTGCTAGACGTGTCTACGTCACAGGACCTGCCTCGTGGCCCGCCTTATTTTTGTCTTATTCTGCCTCTGATTGGCTTACCATGTTATTCTTACCCTAACCCTAACCAATCCCCGCTCCTCATGCCCAAACCTAACTACGTTGACACGTCTAGCAGATCTGATCTAGCATTTACCATTTCTCTTTCCTTGGTAACAGAAAAGCTGACATTTACACAACTTAAAATCAATACCTCTGTCACAGGATACTCAGGAAAAATAATAATTTTCAGACAAGAAGAAGAGTATACAATAAGTCATGAAGGTTGCAATGTACTAAATAACAGCATTCCAAAAATAAGACTAAAGACTAGTTGAGCATGAAGAGGTATAATCTTATGCTGACTTTAATTAGAACTAGACAATTTTGTACCACCAGCAGTGCCATCATGTCTCACTGCGGTAAGCTTCAGTGTGTATTAAATCATGTCCACCTACACTCACCCACGCCCACCGCCCACTGATGAATCTGTCACGGCCACTATCAATGGCGGTCCCTTTGCTATTGTGTGTTTGTGTGCGTGCGTGCGTGCCAATAAGCATGTATGTATCTGCATGCAAACAGTATGTAAGAAAGACAGACAGAGCAATGAATCTTTGTTAGCATGACACGATAAATCCTCTGTGCTATTTTGATTGTTTGAATTTAATGTCACTTTCTAAATACAGGCCATTTGATGAAATGAAATGAGTAGGGATGGACTGAGAAAAGCATGTGTTTGCCTCTAAGGTCTATCATTTCAATGTACTGTACTTTGAAGACCCCGTTGGAGTGCCACAAGCCGCTGTATGCTTAGTGAAGATGAAGGGGGTTGAAGTCATTATCTGTTGATGTCTCTTTTAAATGCTTCTGTCTTACTGATGTATACTCAGCCCACACTATCTCCTCCACTCACCCCAACCCTCCACTTCCACCACTTCTTTCTACCTTGTCCTTATTTGACTTAATGCTGATAAATTAGCCCGTTCTTACCCATAGCATTTCTCATTCTGAGTGGCCCGGCTGGATTTACTGGTGCTTACTTCAGTGTATTTCTCCTTTTTTCTTTGTGGAATTGGTCACAAGAACAAAAAGGTTCTGGCAGTGGAATTTTAGTGAAGGTCATTCACCATAGAACTAACATGTACTAACGTCTGCAATCTCAAAGGTGGCACTTTAACTTTTTACTCACACCTAATAAAAAAAAATCAGAGATATTTTGTGTATTTTTGATGTTCTGGTTGTATTTAATTCCATGTGCACTGTGTGCTGTCTATTAAAAGGGAAATACTGGAGCTGTGTATTGCATTTAGGGAGGAACACGAGAGCTGCTAATTTTTACCTAGGAGATTTAAACTCTTAAAAGCATTGCCATTGATATAAATGAACATTATTTCTCTCCTACGGGGTTTTTCTAAACAATCCTATAATTACCATAATTACATACCGTAAAAAACAAATTTGCTGAACAAGTGGAGCAAGATCTCCACTGCTTCACTGTTTAGTGTACGCTTGCACATTTTTCTTCAGACACACTGCAACTCTTTTAGCAAGCCTCTCATTCTTATTCCCCGGGAGAGCTTTTTCGATGGCTAAATAGAAAAAAAATTAAAAGAGGGAAAGGGGGTGGGAAGGAGAAACGGGAAAAGAAAGAACTGTGTGCAAGGGTGAGAGAGGTGTCGAGCTTTACTGCTAGTGTGGGTGTGAGTGTGGGTGTGGGTGTGGGTGTGGGTGTGGGTGTGATGCTGGGATGCCGTATCTGGGTCAGGCCTCCCAGCCTGGTTCGGGCATCATGTGAGATTCTCCTGGTAGTGGTCTTTAACATCAACATGGGTGAGAAGGAGATGGATTTTGAGAATATCTTGTTCCGCAGGTGTGGTGTGGTAGATAAAAGACTCCCTGGTAAGACAGCAGAGCAGAGATTCATCAGCAACACAGTGGGTCTAAACCATTCACAGGCCAGCTGGTATCGCTCTCACAGCTCTGATGCCACAGAATTACACTTGAGATCTCACCACTTGTCCCTACCTGTGTGTCTATATTTTTTCTGACACAAAGCAGCAGTGAAAAGTATTGGCAAAAGGCAGCAGTGTACACCATTTACCCACTCCACTGAGCCATGCCCTTCTGTTACCCAGGGCCTCCAGGGTGCAGGCCTGTTGATGTACATAGTTTAATCAAACTGGCAGGGCGGCCAGCGCTGACGGGGTGTGTTATCTGAGCACATTGCTGTCTGCGGCTGGCCGTCCCACTCTCTGCTTCCCTTAACATGGGAGTCAGTGATCTGCGCTACAGAGAGTGACCAATGTTTCTTGTTTTTTGGTGCATCCATCCCAGCGAGAACGGCACTCCTACGCTCCCATAGTCTGAGAGCACACTCCAGGAAGACTCTGATGGTCTTGAATTAACCGTTGATCAGTTCACAACATTATTCATTCTGATTCATCACAATTGCTAAGTGTGGCTTTTTCTGAATATAAGACATTAGGGGAGGAGGAAAAAAATCGGAAATCGTATGTATCGTGATTTATTTTGCGACGATTTTTTAAATCGGTTATTTTCCCTAGAATCGATATTTTTTTATTTTTACCAATGATTCACCTAAATATTTTCTGTATACAGTACCGCTGACGGCGACTACATCCTATCCGTTTCCAGCAAAACAGAAACAGAAGAAAGCAGAAAATGCCAAAAATACATGTACTTTTTTACAAATGAAATAAATGTCAGACGGACTGACTGACATTTGCATTTTTCTTAGAAAACAATTAGTTTTTAGAATGTCTTATGATATATTGTCTCTATAAGTGTAGTAGTCAACTTTAGTTTTTCTTAAAGAAGTTAAAGAAAATCGCAATACAAATCGAATCGGCACCCATGTATTGTGAAAGAATCGAATCTGGACAAAAGCATATCGTCCCAGCCCTATAAGACAGGTATAGCTGGTAATTATGACCACGTCTTTGGAAATGTAAACAAGAATCTTCTGTAATTATAGTTGATTTAACTTTGCCAAACATGAAAACATACAGAAGAAAATATATTAGAAAGTGTGAGAATACTTTTCTTTGCCTTTTGAATCAAGGAATGTGTGTGGGAATCTTTTATTTTATGTAGCCTTGATATGATTCTGCAATTTTGAAACTGCTGTGTATTAAAAAAAATGCTTTTAGCCTGTGTTGTAAACTGGCCAGGAGGTTGGATGGGACCTTGCTCCGTGTAACCATGCTGATTTATTTCAGCAGACTACACAATTTAAGTGATTCTGCTGTCCTTCACAGGTACTCTATAATACAAATGTGTGCTTTGAATGGAGCCGTTTCCCGATCTACAATAAAAAAATAAAATCATTACGAATTGGCACTTTGATAATAATAAAAAAAGAAAATTAATAAGAACTAACGTTATTGACATTAGTTAAACCAATTTTTTTTTTTATTTTTGGAAAAAAAAAAGCTTAGTGAAAGTTTAATCGGAAAGACTTTACTCTTTTCTTTCTCATCTCTCTCTGCCTCGCTCTCTCTCCCGCTGGCTTCTGCTCTGTGGGGGTTAACTCCAAGTAGTCCAACCAGGTCTTGCCACGATCTCTCTTAGCCAATCACGTCCTTGCTGTTAAACTTTAAAATGGGTGCTCCTATCTGCTGCCGCCAGTTGTCATTTCAGCACGAAATTCACCTCCAGGTTTTATCATATCATCACATCATCCAGGTCTTCAGTAACTCTCTTCACCACCACCACCAGTGTCTATAGACCCCAGGGGGAAATATCCTGAACTAATCACAGCATCACTACCTCCCTAAATATACTACTTCACGATAGCAATTGAATAAAAATGGATTGTTCACTTTAAAGAAAGTCTTTCCTGATTAAAATAGTACCCAGAACTTGCAGGCTCTTTTCTTCTAACATGCCTGGTTCTGCTGTGAATGCCAAAACAGAGGAATTTGTATTGATATGATGCAAAAATGGGTTACCCCACTTTTAGTAGTTGCACTACGATAAGCTCCCACAGACCTCATTGCCACAAAGAGAATAGAAAAAAAGATAGTAGATTGGAACCTTATTATCAACATGTATTTCAGTCTATAACAATGGTATCTGTGATTTGTTTCTGTATGTGCATCCGCAGCAGCCTAATTGGTATATGGGGATATTTTTGTGTGGCTCCACAGAGGTGCCCTTCTTTTTGGATCACACTGATGACAATTCTAGAACTCTATTCTTACTGCTGTGCAATTTGGTAGTCTCTGATGAACAGTTTTCTTTGGCCAGACTATTAGTTATGCTAGTTTGAACTTGTTTCTTCCTGTTTAGATCATGAGTCACAAAGCCTGATCGGAGTCAGAGGCTGGTAGATGCTGACATAGCCTCTGGATGCTGGTAAATGGGCATGAGCGTGGTCAGCCACATTGTGAGTCACTCTAATAACTTTGTAAGTGAGTAGGCAGCAATCAGGTCATCTCAGCAGGATCTCACTTCTTTGGCTCTACAATCCTGCACTTTTATCTATCTCTAGACACTGACCGAACAGAGTAATTTGAAGGTTTTATTAGTGTGAACAGTAAGAGATTATAAATGACCACAAATAAGGCAGGGTAGAGGTGCCTGAACCTGAAAAAGAGAGGAAAACATGTATTGGTTTTTGCATTGTTTTGTTCATCTGGTAAGCTACAAAAAATGTTTGAATAGAAAAGGTTGAATCAATCTTCAAGATATGTTGTCTTGCTTTTGTCCAATAGTTTTAAAGATGATACACTGGAATCAATACAAAACTCAATTACTAAATAACAAGTGCCGCCTTATTGCAATCTCCCCCTGCTCCTCCACCTCTCGTTTTATCTCCTTATCTTGTCCACATGTACAGAAATGCACACATGCATGCATGCATGCTTGCTCATCCCTAATTGACATGACTAATTAATTTAAATTAAAAAAGCTCTCCTTTGGGGCACTAATTTCACCCAGTGTATGATGAGCAGAAATTACATACTGTATGTCTAATGGAATTGAATAGTTGTGCAAATTAAAGAAATGAAACACACTTTTTTATTGTTATCTTGATTCTACCTTAAATTAGATCTAATTTGAACAACACTCACACATAATTGAGTACAGTAAGCCTTCTTTGGCACCTTATTCTAATCGCCTGTGGCTTTCTTATTTCTGCAGGTTGCCTGCTGTATCCATTATCAACTCCACTGACCGCCATTTTAAGCGAGATTCCTTGTGAGGCAGGAACGTGATGTCAAGACAGCTACGGTAAGTGTTAGAGCTGAACCACTTTTTTTATATCCAAGCCATTCTTTTTTTTAACAGAATTTCAACTAGAACCGTAAAAGAATCTGCCTTCATGCCCTGTTGCTCTGCCTCTGGCACAACGACCTGCTGACCAGGCAGAGTTGCCTTGTATGGCAGAAATATTCCCTGCCGCTGTAGAAACAACTTGCCAACCAGGCAGAATCAACCCAGCATGGTAGAAATATGGCCATGCTTCTGGTTTATGAACCTGCCTACCAGGTAGAATCGCCCTGCATGCCAAACGTATTGCCCTGCCTCTTTGCAAATTGACATGTCAACCAGAGCAATATAGCCCTGCCTCTGGCTAAACCATCGGCCAAACCGATCTTTGCTCTTTCCTCCTTACCGAGTAGGCAGTCTGATTTTCCACAGGCAGGGAGAGATTTCAGCCATGCAGGGTGATTCTGCCTGTTCAAATGGTCGCTTTGACAAAAACAAGTTGATATTTCTGCCATGCAAAGAATTCTACCTCATTGACATGTTGTTTTGCCAGAGTCAGGCTTTTGACCTGGTCAGCAGGGTGAATATTATGGCTTGCAGGACAAATTTGCCAAGTCATTTTGACTCAGGCAATTTTCTGCTTTATGATAGTATTACATCTTGATAGCAATGCTGTAGACCCATTGTGACATGCAGCAACACTTCGCTTGATAACTGAATGAGTCACGGTGCCACCGTGAAGTGATTAAAGGCATTTGTTATTTTAATAACTTCATGTAAAACACAACATGGGATATACCTAAAAACCTAAAATTATGTATACAACATTACAAAACAAACAAAACTGTTGAATTACATACAAATAAGTTGAACTCCTAGCGAGATGGGAAATCTTGAGGAGGGGTAAACTGACACACCTGTTCTTTGGTTTTCAGGCTAATGTTTAACAGAAAGAACACACTTTATTTATAAAATATACTTTTTAACCCTAGACTGTATATTGTAGGTAAATAGATTAAAGTAAGTGTAGGTTTGTAGTCAATCTTTCCTCTATTGTTTTGTTTGCTGTATAGGATACCTTTTACGTATGTATGTTCATCTTCCCTAGTGCTTAAAGCTTTAGTGTGTAACTTTTTTTTATATTAATGAACGTCCGTTACATTCAAGCCATTGCCAAATGAGTTGATACAAAGCTAATCAAGTCTATCATCTCCACAAAACTCTCTCTGTATTTGTCAGTATGGCTATGTTCAGAAACTGGTGTCGCTGGCGACTCAAGTGAAGATAATTACCTCTTCTGCAGAGTAAATCATGATGTCCTCCTTGGTTACTAGCAACTGTGTGGAGGAGGGGTGGGGGTGGTGCGCGATCACGGAAGGCTTGTATCGTGTGGATGCACCAACAGTTTTGCTGAAACTACGCACTAATAGCTTTAAGTAAACCATGGCTCCACCCCATGCGTGACTCAGTGGTTAGCACTTCTGCCTGACAGCAAGTTGGCACTGCAGAGATCGATCCCCAGTACGAGCAGGGCCTTTCTGTGTGGAGTTTGCATGTTCTCCCTGTGTTTGCGTGGGATCCCTCCGGTTGCTCTGGTTTCCTCCCACCATAAAGACATGCAAGCTAGGTAACTAGGACTACAGTTGAAAATTAGCCGTCTGGCTAACACTGGTGCATTTACAGAAATGTTGATTAATGTGCATTGTCTGAATTAAAAAAAATAAATAAATAAATACAAATATTATTATTACCTCAAGTCCACAGGAGGCACATGTTGGTCACCGTTTGTGACTCATACATACACAAATAATTGTTAGTCACATAATATCTAATGCTTTTATGTACAACCACCACCAGCAGTGTCACAAACAAACACAAGGCTTTTATATTTTACAGTTTTTTTCCTCCCTTGCTCTTCCGGGGGAGGAGTGCATTAAGGCGAGGAATGTTTGCTTTGCCTCCTCCATCTGAGCCCATCTGAACATATGCCAGAGTTTCAAGAAAGAGCAAAAGAAAAGACAAGATGCAGCTGCTGGAGTTTAAAAATAAACAGAAACTGCACTTACAGGAAGAGAGTTGGGGAGAGCTTTAGAGTCAACTTCAAGAGACTGACCTTATGGCCCAGGGGTGACAGTAGTTACTGAGAAAGACAAAAGAGACAAACAGGGAGAGTTGATTTGGAAAGTCTCCGAAAATTGTGCTGAAGTCCGGAACAAACCTTTCAGATACAAAAGGCTACTGAAGAAATACTGTAGGAGAATGAAGTAGAAGATATAATAGAATTAAATTTGGCCCACAATGTGCTGACTTTGTTTAAACACACTCTCTCCACCATTAACCACATTACAATAATCCAATTTAAATGACATTGAATGAATGAATGAAATTTTAATATAAATAATTAAATGGTGAAAGTGGGATATTAAGCTTCTTTAAAAAAAAAAAAAGCAGCATTCATTCATTCGTATCCCTATTCAGGATTAGGGGGGACAGGTCCACTCCATACCAACCAGCATACCAACTAAGATTCAATGAAAACAGTCTTATTAGGATTGTGCTGTGGCCTACTATGTGCTGATGTAAAAAAATAAAAGAAGCTTTCATATCCTACAGAAGGGAATTCTGGCAGCTGTCAAGATATTCCTCTGATAATGTAATCCAGAGAGACAAAGCAGATATGTTGAAAGGGTTGCAGTAAGAATAGTAACTTATCACCAGCCCCAGCCCCCTGCTCTTTGACTACAGCCAAGGCTTCACAGAAGCCAGCTGAGTCACTGTCCCAGTGTCCCTGTGCTCTCTACTTGACCTCTTCCAGCTAAGGAAACCTGAACTCATCCAGTACCTTGTGTGTGCGTGCCAATTACAGTATGTCAATACCTTGCAGTGCAGTCCGCAATTATTAAGACAGTGATGTGTTTCTTTTCTTTAGATTATTTTTTGGGCATTTTAGGCCATTAATTATGTAGGACAACTGAAGACATGAAAGGGGAGAGAGAAGGGGAATGACATGCAGCAAAGGGCCGCAGGTCTGAGTACACCTCTATATATGGGCGCCTGCTCTACCAGGTGAGCTACCAAGGCGCCCGTGATGTGTTTTTCATTGTGCTTTACTCCAGTACACTGGATTTCAAATGAAACTGTGAGCGTTGCCTTTGAGCAGCTTTAAGGGTGTTTGGAGGTGTTTACATCCTTAGTGGGGGACCTGTAGTCCTTTCTAACATAAGGAGTCTGTATAAAAAATGTCTTCATGATTATTGCATGTGTATAAGGGCTGCATGATATAAGGTAAATATACAATATAATGTTATTTGTGATAAATAAACAGATGTTAAAGTGTACTCAGTTCTGCCTTTCTGCTGCTTTCAGTATTCTGCTAAAATACAACAAATTGCTTGTTGAATCCAAAACAAAAGAAAGGAAATTATTTCCAACATTCTTTTATTGAACAAAGTGAACATTGAATAGCATATAAAAGGCACCACTACAAAAAAGTATGACAGTTACATTTTAAAGTGCAGTTTTCTACTGATATTTTCTTTCAACTAACACAACAAATCTCGCAGTGTCTTTCGTGGTATGTAGCCTTTCGTAAATGTGTTTATTGCGACATATCGCAATGATGAACAAAAAAAACCCCCGATATATTGTGCAGCCCTATTGTGAATGTAAACATGTTCAAAAATGTAAGCAGATAATTTTCACATCCTTTCAAATCCAATGTGCTGCAGTATAGAGCCAACAAAAGACTGTTCTAATATTGATGGACAGCACTGTAAATGTTAAGTGACAGGAGAGGAAAAAAGTGATACAAACTGGCTGGTCTTTCTAGGTATCAATGGTAATTTTACTGCTGAAAATTATGACATATGATGACATAAAAATGTTGGTGTTAAAGACCCATGAGTGGCAGTTAATGAGTAAAGTAGAGCAAGGGTTTTGTATTATGTCCTATTCACCGCTATTTGTCATTCATATTTCACAGTAAATTACATAACTGTCTGCGTCCCACAACAAACTACTTTGTGTGAGATAATATACAAAGCTTAACCCTCAAAATAATTCACCATCACAGACGAATTGCTCCTGTAATAAGGGATTATACCACAGCTTACTCTACAGGATTTTCAAAGCCATAAGATGAAATGGCACAAAGTTCTTTAAAAAGAACAATTATAGTGTAACTATAGTGTAATAGAAGCATTGATAGATAGATATTTTGCTACTTTTCTAGCACGTTGAGAAACCGCTGGCATCTTTAGAGACACAATGTTTGCAGAATGAATACCGATGCTACTCTAAACTAGGCGGTCAAGGGACAAAAGAAAAAATGCATTACATTTACCGATATAGCGTGGAGTGTGTTGCTGCAAGGAGAATTACCTGCAATAAATGAAAGCACAGGCAGGAGAGGGGGAGAGATAAAGTAAGCGGGTAAAAATAGAGGAATGTGCCCACCGTTTGCAGATTTGTTGTGTGAAATAGCCTGTCATTATCTGGACAGCCAGGCAGGTTTAGCACAGTGTGAGGAATGCTAAGGTGTGTCCTGGTGTGTAATTAACAGATAAAACTGTTAGTTCATTAAATGCATATGCAGTGTCATGCATTCACTATGCTTGTATTGATCGCCCAGACATCTCCGCACACCTCCCTGCTCACCGGACTTCTGACACACTACATCCATCATGCCACCTACCTCCACCATATTTATAGCATTTTAATTAGCTCTGAGCTCAAGCCAACATCATTAGCTTTTCTCTCTCTTTTTTCTCAGCAAACAGCCATGCACGGTAATAATCGTGTTCTCAGACAGAAGCAGTGGGTACTTATATCAAGGACATAGCAAGAGAGAGAGAGAGCGCAGGACAAAAGGTTGACAGTTTAAAATGACAATGAAAAATGGAAGCAGTGGAAGAAAAACAGCATAACATGTGGAATGCAGACAGTAATGTCACCTTGGAATAATTTCAATATGATTAAATGAGTAGCTCCAGCCATTCCTCTGTGATGACAGTATCTGAAAAGAGTCAATACTTCCTGAATTCCAAGTAGGTTGGTGTGAAGTTTTAGTCTCTCCAACATGCAAGACAAGACTATAAAGTTTAGTCCTCAAACATGACCAGACTTGTGTAAAAACATAATTGAAACAGACAATACGTTTTGCCACAACTGCAATACTACAGGAATGTCTATGCAGTCCATATAAAATATTGTTTAAAGAAATATACAGTAGATAAGCACTTGCAGAAACTAGTGAGCTGGACTGTTATAAAAGAAACCATGATACTAAAGCAGGTAAACTTTATCCAGGTATCCCTGTCTGCTATCTGCAGGGAGTGTTCTTCAACTGGAGTCACACAGGAGTTAGTCAGAAAAACAAACAATACATGACGATAAGCTCTAATCTTCCATTACTAGCGATAAGATGAAAAAGTCAAATCCACAACGCCGCATTACAATGTAATAGCGTCTCAGATCAGTTGAGATAATGCACTCATGAGGCCTAGAGTCACTGACTGCGATGTTGAGGAGTTGAATACACGTCTACGCAGACAACAAACAATAATCAAAAACCTGACTAACTTTGTTCACAGGCGTACAAAAAAACCTCTATGTTCCATGTAAACATTGTTTCCCAAAACTGGGTTTGACTCATAACCAGTATGTGCGTGAATCATTGCACAAGAATGTTTCACCAAAAGCTCTCAGCTGGGTAGAGAGGCACTTTTCAGCAGCCCACTGTATATTCATCCAGATCCTGTGACTCACAGACGTGAACCCCTGGTTTGTTTGGAGATTGCATTCACACACACATTCACTCACGGCCAAAAACACACACGCACACTATCACACAATACTCACTTAAGGGTGACCTAATTAAGCCTGAGGGTAGGTGTAATTACATGCAACCTTCATCTGCCCTATTCTCCATTGTTATGGCTACTTGCTGCCTATGGACTGAGTCACTGTATGCCTATGCTGCTGTTGCCCAGGGACTTTTCAATCCATTAGCTGGATAATCCCACAGAGACACAAACATAATTTATAAAGTTCTAAAGAGACACATGTGCAGGCTGGCGTGCTGCCTTCATTTACTATTTCAAGGAATGTATATAAGATCACATTAGGCTTCTTCATCTGGTTTGATCATGGCATGTTATAAAATAATTATTTAGATGAATAATTAAGGTTGTCTTGTGTTTTTTAGATGAGCAGCATGCGTGTGACTCTATAGAGAATGAGGTTGTGCATTTGGGCTCTTCTAATTAAATACTGAAATGTTGTGTTCAGGTATGTAATATAAGTAGGATTTTTAAAACACACTGAGGGCTTAAAGCAGCGGAGCTATACAGGGTTTTATCTGTTTTCTGCTGGCAACAGCCGTGGCCATTAGTCTCCACAATATTAATGGAAAATGTTTTACCTCATAAATATACTGTCCACAACTGGGAATACAATGTAATGTTTTTTTTTCCCCATATAACCCTCGAGCTGTTTTAATAGAAGCAGTTTCCACTGTAATGTTGATGATAAACAAGCTTTACCTCTTTGGTGTGCCGGTCTGTGATCGAGATGAGAACTTTACAAAATGGTTTAGTAGATATGGTAGGCTGCTAAATTGTGTTTTCACCGCTGAATTAGATATAATGTATTTCAGCCATGTTTCATTTCATTTATGTTGAGCTTTAAAGTGAACTAATGCGCACTTTGTTTTCATATTGAATTTGGTGTACATGTTTTGTTGGATGCATTATCTCATTCTCTTCAACTCTATTGACCTGTGGATGGCTCTGTCATTCTGGTGTTTTATTCCCGCAAACCAGAGTGTATTTCACCGGAGTTTCTGACCGTGAGTAGCCGCGACTTGGGTATGTGAGCAAACTATGTCGTGGCAGGTGTATTGCTCAGGACCCAATGAAGCACAGTGTCTAGTGTGAAGTTGTTTGGACGATCGGTTCTCCAGAACGCTGCAAGCAGCAATACCACAGGCCAAGCAATCAGCTGGTCCGAAACAGGCATCTTTTGAACGTCTTCCATTTGATTTAATTACACACAAAAAAATAGGATCTTATATTTACACATAATATTTTACCTTTAAAGCGACTTTGAGGACAATTTATGTAAAACCTAAAGACTCTGGATTACAGCTGGATCTTAACAAGGGTCTGTGTCCGTACAACGTGTTTCCTTTTTTAAATTTATCCTTTTAGATGTTTGGGTTTTTTTTTTCAAGAAAATAAAGGTTGCAATTCTTCTCATGGATTCAATCATACAGCAACAATGGCTCCATTAATAATGCCTTCCGTAAAAGAAGGTCTAAATCAGGGCTGTGTGATCTATGTGAGTTATGGAAAGGGTGATGGAGGTCGCTGATAAGAAATGTTATCACACTAGCTGTCATCTGTGGCAGCAATTTGCTGTGGGCCCTGTTAGTAATTAATCACAGGCGCCTGGTAATGCATTCATTTGATCTTAGAGGGATTCATCAAGCTAGACAGTGAAGCTCGAAAGGTCAGACCCCCCAGGTGTTGGTCATTCCTGTATTTGTAGGATGCAAGGGGGCTTCCTCCAGTCAATACCAGTTAATCACAATGCACATAATAAATGAGTCAGTGCCTGCATTGAATTTAAATGTGTTCCCTTTCACAATGTGCTGAAATAATTTCACAAAGGCAATGATTTGTGTGACCGGAAATACATCACAATTAATGAGATAACACAATATGATAAATATCATATTATATCATGGCAGAAAATGCTAGAAGAACTCTCAAAAAAGGAAAAGTCTGCTTTCCCGATTCTGTAAAAAGGCCACATAGGAGGTCCTGCATATTGTCTAGACACGTCTCACACTATATAACATGCAACAACTCATTCCACATCTTTGCAATCCCTGATGATGGGGCTTTGATTTGACCTCTTGGTGGAAAGGATGAAAGGTTAGAAGAAAGGAATGACTGCCAAATGTACTTGCATCGATTTATCCTCCTCTGTCATTCCTTTACCTGCCACTCACAATAGATGGAGTGATTTCTGGGATGTTGGGGTGGCAATCGATGAGAGAAGAAGAGGTTGTTTTGGTTGGGGGGGGGGAAGAGGAAAAAAAGGAACTTTGCCCTTATTTAAAGGGAAAGGCATAGCGTGAAGTATTGCATAGCAACCAGGGGAACAAGTGATCCTGCATGTAAAGCAAATAGGTCAAGGTTGCCTGTTTGCTGAATGAGGTGTGTGTTGTGAGCAGGTGTTGGAAATGACACATTATGGCAACATAAGCACCAAGGCCGTGTTCAAACTGGCAATAGCACTGCGACAAACACACAGCCCTTTTGTTCATTTCAATAAAAACGATCAATGATGAATCTGACTTAGCACAATGCAACATTTTGTGACAATGCACTGCATCGACAAATCAAATAAGTACTAGAGCACTTTTCTGGTAGATTACTTTGTAACATGAACACAGTTTACAATGCGATCATTGAGACGGAGGATGAAATGACTAGCCTGGATTTCCTGGGTTGTATTTAATCTTCTTACCAGTACCCGTAAATACATACCACATCAATTCATGTACCTTCACAATTTTTAAAGATAGAATTTGTTGTTTCGGGTAATATGCGTATTCCCTTTCCGGCTGAGAGTTAGATGAGAAGATCCATAACACTCTCACATCTGTCCGTTAAATACAAGGTTACAGCCAGTAGCCGGTTAGCTTAGCTTAGCACAAAGATGGGAAACAAGGGTGAAAAACGATTGCTGTTTGTTCGAAGAAGGTTCGTTCGGCTGAACAAAAAAAATAGGCGGGGCTCCACCCTGCCTAAAGAATACATACACCAGGCGTTGCAAGGAGGAGCTTCTACCCTCAGACCACTATGACCCTGAATGAGGACACTGACTAAGACTGCCCCATCTGCAGCTTTACAATATGGAACACAAGATAGATCAGTAAAAGTACAGTGTGCAGTGTGATTCATTTTGTATTGATTATCTGATTTACTAATTCAGTTGAATCAGGTCTGATATCTATCTGATATACCTATCACCCGGCTGCCAATTGTCTGGGAATGCAAGCCAAGTGAACCCAATGGAGCACAGCAGATTTGTGTGATGCTACTCCCTTTGAGCCAGCTGAATGAGCTATGGGGTCAACGCTTTGTTTTCCACAGTCCACATCATCATTTGCTGGTCTATTTGTGCTCTGCTCGCCGTCCACCGTCTGTGTTTTTATGTACCGAGCCACCTGATAGGACCATGTTGATCCAAGTCTGACAGCAAATCAATAAATTGTATTCCCTTAGCATCAGTGTTGGTGGATATAAAAAAAATGTCTTTTGAGCTAAGTCTTAGAACATCAAAGGGATTGACATGTAGGGAGTGTCGATGTGGTTTAACTTCTCCAGACTTTGGTATACATAAACAACAAAGTGGTCACAGGGCTTAGTAGGAGATTTGCTCCTGTGCAGTATTGGATTTTTTTGCCACTGCCATGTTTATATTTATTCAAAGATAATGAAGTTGTATTCTTAAAAATACATCAGAAAATGGTACTTCCTTAAAGATTGTGATGTTTACGTTTAGTCCAATAATCCTTTTTTTAATTTTTTTTTTAATTTGAATGTTTACTCATGGCTTAAAACTTAGTAAAGTATCCTCATAAATATGCACATTTTTTGTTATGGCCATTGAGCTCAGAGAAATGAGGGGGCTGAGATTTGGTTGCACGCTTTGTATCTACAGCTACAACCTTTAGCTCATCTTGTTTTCACACCTACAGTGTCAAAACATTCCCTGAAGTCAAATGTGCAGCGGGCCAATTAAATTGCACGCTAAGACTGTGCGGTTATCAGGGCATAACCCCTGTGTGAGACTGCGTTCTGTAGTCTGCTGAAGTGTCTGTCTGCAGCCTGCCAAGAAAATGGCAGTGAGGCAAAAGCAGCAGCTCACACAGAAGGTGGTCTAATCAGTCTTATAGATCTTCACTACAGGGGTTACACACTAGGAACCAGAGTGAGCCTCCATCTCTGTGCTGGCCTAATGCTCAACAGCAGTCCCCAAAATCAACTCACAAACAGCCATCTGGAAATTGTCTCACCTCTTGTTGTGTGTATGTCGGGCACTCTGCCTCTCTTCTTTATGCTCTTAATCTACCTGTTAACCCTCCCCCCCCATTTCTCCTCAGCATGTCTAACCCCGTCTATCTCGTTTTTTTTACTCAGGCAACTCGCACTCTGCTGATCCTTGCATGTTCAGCTGTTAAATCCTAGCAGTTCGGCTGTTAAATTCTAGCAGTTTGTGGAACATGACAGTAAGATTTTGCAGAGGGCTCACTTTGATTACGACTACTACAGAGGAAAACGCTTTGTCAGGTCCTCTTTCTTTCTGTTTCCATCCGATAAATGTAACGGGGCCACTGAGCTAAATATCGTCACACTAAGGCTCCTAGTCAGAAAAAAAAACTCATGTGACAAGCGTTCTTTTTTCTCTGAAGGTTTTCCAGCACCAACAGCACCCTTTTGAGATTGCAGCAGTTGTCTGTAATCATTTTGTTTGCGGCAAGGTTTTTTTTTTTTTTTATATGAGTGTATTCGTTAAACAGATTATGCTGTGCAGCACTTTGACAAACAGTACTGTAGTTGCCGAAGAAATTTCAACTTCACACCAGCAAGACCAAGACAAGCTGTGAATTTCTCCTAGAACATTTTTGAAAGCATAACCACCTAACCCAGAGTGCAATCTGTATTGTAAGCCTCAGCTGGAAGAACAGTAATGAACGGGAGCCGTGCTTTATGATTTTTGCATGTACCGTATGTCTGCTGCTGGACCCTGACCTCTAGTTCATAGCACCTTAATACTTCTGTTCAATAGAGACAAACGGAGAGATATCCCGACCGAACAACTAAACACTTTTGATGTGGTTCAGAGGTGTGGCTGTGGAGATGAATGGACTCAGTAGTGGTCAACCTCAGCCATTCATTCAATACAGTATGAGTCTGAGGCTTTTCTTTCTCCCGGCTGTTACTGTGGTGGACACTTAATGCTGAAGCACATGTTTGATGAATGCAGCAGCGTAGTTCCTTCTCCAATGTTACATTCTCAATAGGAGAAATAAGATGAAATTCAAGCTTTTCATCTTGCTGTTCTTTACTTTCCTATATCTTTTTTGCCATTAACTGGAGGGAAAAGAGGTCAACACAAAAAATGGTTTCATGTAATTGTAATTTTGAAACAATTCCCCAGTACCCTCTCATTTCCCCATCCATGCTTTTTCTTTGTAAAATCCCAAAAGTTCCGCACTGCAGGTTTAAATTCAGGGAGACTAATGACATATTTATTTAGACAACATTTACCAGGGTCAGTCCTCTCATAAGCCTTTTGGAGATGAATTGATATCTCTGATCTATGAGCTAATGATCGGATGTCAATGTGGAAAAACTCACCACAAAATCGATTTTAGATTTTAGAAAGCCGTTAATAGGTTAAAAATCATAAAAGAAAATGTAAAAGATATCTGCATCTCACAAAACAAATAAAAGAGAAATAGGAAATGAATGGCAAATGAATATTGAATCTGTATGTAAGGTATTCTACTGTTAATAGTGATGGATGTAATTGAATGAGTTAACTTAGCATTTATACACATAGTCTACTGTTCATCACTTGAATCCTTTTGACTAATTAAGACCCAGATGTCTCACTGAGGCTTTCCGCTGCCAAACAGATTTATCTAATTAATATGTAAGCTGCACATTTCGCTTGAGTGTGAAAGACATGGATGGCAACTCCAGAAAGAAGCACAATACATCAAACAAGTGATGTCACAAGTCATTAAAACTCTTGCATAGAAAACTGTAAAGCACATTCTGCCAAATGGTAAGAATAGATGTTATGATTATACCATATAATGTGCATGGTAATAATAACCTTTGCAGTGAAATTCTACTCTTTGTTATTTAGTGTGTGTTTTCTGTAAATAAAACACTGTCCCATTTAAATGACAAAAGCATAACACGATCCTTCTTTGATCTGTGATTTAAATTAATTGTGGGAAAATAGTATAATCCTTTAGAGACGGGTAACTATTGGAATCATTACAAGGGTGAGTTTTAAATGAACTATCATCACTCTTGGCAGTTTCTGCCCCATAGATTAGCACCCTATCCTTGGGAGGTGGTGGTCAGCTTCAATCTTACTTTAGTTACAATGAGCATGGTGGTGCAATGAGAAGCCAGATCTTGTTAGATAAGTGGCACCAAATATCATTGAAGGTGACTAAAAGCATGCAATAACCGTACAGTCTGGCATAAGCCACCTTGGAGCACTATAAGGCTCCTGCCAGAAATTGTCTCATTACTTCACTTTAAATGGGCTGTCGTGATTTCCCAGCTTAATTGAAGTGATTTCAGGTGTTTGGTTACACTTGTGATAGACAGAGGAAGTGTCTTGACTGAAATATATATAAATATTCCCCACCCCCCCAGCCGTCTCCACAGCCTGTTTGGATAAGAGGGTAAGTGTGACACCTAGTGGCACTGACAGTAATAACAGCTTGTATTTATAACAGCTTTTTCATGAGGAAAACACATATGGATCCTGTATGATTAGTGACACGTAAATTATTTTATAACAATACATGATTACAGTCAGTTCAATGACTACATCACAATAATTTGAATAAGGCCTGTTGCATGCAGACACACATTCAGGGATTTTAATTATTCACAAACCAACCTAAATTCCATATATACTTGACCTGGTTTGTGCTTTCCCAAGACACACAATGAAGAAATTACTTTGTCATGTGCATTCATAGCAACTGAAATATCTCGCACATGGCATATAAAACTATAAATCCTGAGGCCAAAGTCAACAGGGGGTTAAGAAGTTTCTGTGCACCACTTTCTTGGCAGCTGAAGGCACGACTCCATATTGAACTCAGATGGAGCCAAGTGTCCTCAGACTCTCTGGTGGAGGGTGAAAACACCCTATCTGGAGAGATTGTTTTTTGCAGTACGCCGAAAACTAATTACAAGCAATAAATTAATTTCACGCTACTGCTTTAGAATTAATTGCATCTTTACAGAAGTGACTGGAAGTGATGGCTCAAGCAGCTCTGATAAGGATGGACACACAAAATGGTATATTGAATTATGTGGCTTATCAGTGCCATTGGTTTACATAGGGATGCACTTGATAATCCTCAAAGAAATGATCTAAAACTCTTGTTTGTTGTCGTTTTAATTGCTGCTAAGGTATTTTTGTCATGCAGCTACCATGACACACACACACACACACACACACACCATATGTTAGGACAGCTGAGCATGTTTTGTGCAGTAGGCCTTTACAAAAATGTTTCTTTTGCACTATCTATGTTTTGTGTGAACATAAGCCAGTGTACAGTAGTGAAAGAGTAAGGCCAAATGAGGCATCTTATTGTATAAGATTTGATACTGGCACGTCAAACTCTTTCCTCCCTGGTTCTCAGTTTGGACTTCCATGATACATTTCACACCCATTGAATGGTACGCGTCTATAAATAAGCTATGTGTCAAATGAACTAAAGTTGTTCAAGTAACTCCTAGGCCTTAATGCTGTCATCACTGTGGCCTGTTGGTTAGTAGAAGCACAACAGAGAGCATGAACTCTCATATCCAGCATGTTAAATATCTGACTGGCCCATGGTAACCATGGTAAATACTTTGGATGGAACTCAGAAATGGGTGTCCAAAAAATCCTAGGAATTTGAATCATTGCAGCTTTTCATTTCAGATTTCTGGAATACCAGTTATACACAACAACTTTTATTTCTGCCGAGGATAGTAATTAAAATGAAAAAAAAGAATTTTTATTGGTAAAATAGGAGTAACCGAGCTGTCGTCTGTTCTTGGAGTGCCTTCTTTATTTGGGTTAACTGATTATTTTTCATTATTATGAGTTAAGTGACTTTTCAAGATTCTCCTAATTGGACCCAGTGGGATTTTGAACAAAAACCCTTGATGTTCCCATCTCGTTCCCATCCTCCCATAATTGTAACAGTATTATTGTAATCTGTGCAGATAATGTTGTATTTTTAACGACATTCCAGTGTTTGATTGTAGCGCGAGACCAGTTTCGTTACAAGATTGGATTTCCTTTTTTTTTTCCTGCTCTCCACTGTCATCTTTGATACTCAACATCACAATCACATGACAGATGGTCCTTTCTAAACCCTCTAATTATATTTCCAGCTTTAGATTTGTAATTCATCATCACACTGATGCATGATCTGCATGCCATCTAAACAAAAGTCAGTGAATTGTTCACGAGCACCAATACTTTTTTATATTATTTATAATTTAATAATCCACAATTGGCCTAAGCATACCAACAACAATAACTGATGGGGGATTTCAATTTGGCTTTCAATACTTTTGTTATACTGTATTATTTATTCATGGAGCTCTGTGCATAATGTAGCTAAACTTGTTATCTACAGAATTTAACCATTTTAAATGTTATCAATGATTAATTGGAAGCAACGTTGATTTGACCCTACAGTGAATTTTTTCTCAGAGTGTCTATCATTCACCAGAGTACACACAGACACTGGGCACAATGAACCACTGTTTCTGCTCCAACATTCTGTTTATTGTTCTGCCAAAGTACAAAAGTCAAAACAGTACGAGAAGCATTTTTGTTGTTGTTGACAAGTTAGTGCTAATAAAGATCATACTGTAAAATGGGGTCCAAGCTGTAAGCAAAGCCTTTAGGGCATATAAACTTAGCACAAAAAGTAAGGAAATTTGTGTTTGGTAGATTATTTCTCTGTGGTAACAATGCTTTTTGGTAATAAATCTTATACCGTTGGAAAGCTTTCAAATGGTGCCCCATTTAAAAGGAAAATGCATTTGTGGGATGAGCAGCATGGCATGAGTATGTGGGTTGCGCCCATGAAAAATTTGCCAAATCTTCTCTACCAATGCCAAACAGCTTATTCTGCCATTGACTCGCTTGGTGTTTGGTGGATTGGATGATTGAAGTTTGAAGAAACAAGACATATTGGCAATTTAACCATTTATTCATTTCAGTTGTTGTCGTTGATATCTCCCACAGTAATGGTTGCTGTTCCTGTGGTTGAAAAGCCATTTACTGCACCGTCCATATCTTTGATTACTACTGTCACCATATGCTTGTCGTTTGCCTAAAGAAATAAATGTGACAAAATGATACCAGAAAAAGGTAAATAACATGTTAAGATGAGGCAAGAGACCAAGATTTTATAATTGTCGTATTTCAGAGTAAATCACAATATAATGGTGCTGGTGTTCACCTCTCTGTCCAGGGTGTTAGTTGCTGTGGTGATGACACCCGTTTCTGAGTTGATGGCAAACAGGTCTAACCCGGTTGTGAGAAAATACTTGATCTTGGTGTGGAGGCTTCCTGCTAGGTCTCTGTCTGTAGCATTCACCTTCCCCACCACTGTCCCTGTGGTGTAAAACATAATCATCGAGTTTATCAGCCACACTGAAAGTCAAAAACTGAGGATTACTGGAGTGTATTATATGTTCATCTGTTTTACCTGCGACGCTTTACTCTGGCACAGTGAATTGTAGTTGGTCTACGAATGTTGGAGCGTTGTCATTCACATCATCTACAACTACTTTGATGTCCAAAGGTAAGTCTGTCTCCATATTTGTGAGTTTGTCGAAAACTCTGATTGTTAACTGTGATGAAACAAAGTCAATTTTACAAGTTTAACTCACACAAAAATACCCCAAAAAAGTGCGAGCATATCATATGGTTTCGTTTATTTTCAATGTCAGATTACTCATTTAAAGTGTGATGTACTGCGATGTCAAATATTAATGATTTCACTTCTGGTTTCACACTATAGCCCGAAACTGTTAATATAATTTATTTTTTTAAGGCAAAAATACCAAACATGACTGTACCTAGTTCCAACCTTGGGCCTTAGGAAATTGTGACAGTCATTCTTTTCTGTTAATGGCATTTTATAGACCTAGCAATTGATGAGATTAATAAGGGATAAGGGAAATAATCATTAGTCGCTGGCCTGTTTCACACTCACTATAAACGATGGAAACTCTTCACGATCAATTGGCCCGTTCACCATCAACATCCCAGTTTCAGGGTTCAGACTGAACAATCCCACTGGATTCTGATTGACACCAGGTCCAGTGATGGTGTAGTACACTTTGTGCTTGGCTTCCGAGTCCGATACAATCTATAACAGAAACCAAAAGAAAATCACAATCTGGTGCTTGTATAAAAACATCAAAGGAATTAATCACTGCATAAAGTCAGCGGAAAGCAGGGGTGATTCTAGGATCAGACCTTTAGGGGGGCTCAGCCCCTAATGAGAATGTGACATGGATACAGTGCATGCAAAAGTGTTAACACCCCCTGCTAAATCAGTAATTTCATTAACCGATCTGAGCTAGCTACTGAACAACAATGTCAATGTTTTTTGACACTAATAACACTATGATGGAACTAAACCTGACACTTTTATAAGTCACAGTAATAACGACCAATTTGACACAATGTTCTAACATTCAGCAATTTTAGTTGTTTACGTTTCAATTTGGGTTCTAATCTGCGCCATGAAATTACCAACTTCTTCTCTGGGGACTATATATATATATAATTTTAGAGGGGCTGAGATGAAATGGTGTTCCATGGTGGAAAGTAAAGTTATCTAAGGTGTATTTGGGTGTGTGAATAACATAATCTGGGGGGGGGGGGTGAGAAAAGTGAGGCAAGTGAGGCAAGTGCAGTAACAGGAAAGTGAAGAGAATGTGTGGATTTGTATTGCAAATGCTGTGCTAAAGATTTAAAGGCCATTTAGTGTAAACCTAATACACTACAAGGTTGTAATTTACCTATATTTTCAAGATTAAGATTACCTTTTCAATGTTTCTTGGAAAAGGTCCTATACCATTCTCTAAAATGTTGAAGGGTGGAGGACTCCAACGTCTCTTGGAGCGCTTCAGGAAGCCTGTGGGCTGTGACATGCAAACAGGTCAGGAATGTTAAAAAAAACTAAACAAAAAAAGGTACTTCTGCCATGTTTAACCTGCTGTAAACGGTTACAAGCATGCATAGTTGTACCTTTTTTTCCCGTATTGCACTGTGGACAAGGTGAACTACCATCTCACTTTCCAGTCCACTGTTGTCCTGAGCCCACACAGAAAATGTCCGCCCTCCTGGTGCCACTGATACAGGCGTTACAGCTACTATTGCTCTATTACTCGTTATTGTAAAACGTCGGTCCTCCAAAGTTAAGTGCATTGATTCGGTGTCGCAGTCGGCAACTTCAACTGAAAACCAAGAGAGGGAAAGTGGAAAGATAAAAGGCGGCTACAAAACAAAAGACGATTCAACCTGGGATGGAGAAAACTGTTCGATAAATAATTAACGAACAAATAATAAGTGCAGTAGGATACCTGTTGTGATTGTGTATCCAGCCGGAATTGTGTCTGGAACAATTATGTACAGAGACTTCGGGATAAAACACGACTCCACACGGGACAACATCTGAAGTAAAAAGTCGATCTTAAAGTGAGTTTCGAAAAGGCTTATCGAAAAATAAAATAAAAAAGAATGGAAAGTTTTACTTTAATAGCAATTGCATGATATCAATAGGCTACTTCTCTTTAGTATTGACAGAAGTTAGAAGCTTAACACGATGCTCTAACGTTACATTTGTATAGGTAAATACTTTTGTATCAGAGGATATCAAACACAAATGGAAGCACTTACCATCACCAGGCAAATGTTGAAAATTAAAACGTTAGCCATTTTTGAAAACTTTTCATGGACTTTGTCCGTATGGAGGAAGCTCCACCGACAGTAAATCGTCCAACAGTTGATAGATTTGTGTCGGCGTCAGACGAAGAAACTTGAATTCCTGCACAAGTGCTCTGAATAAAGGACAGCCAGCCTTCACTGTGAGCGCGATATCTAGCTGTTGATACTGGCCGTGAGTCAAATGAACTATCATCACTCTTGGCAGTTTCTGCCCTATAGATTAGCACCCTATCCTTGGGAGGTGGTGGTCAGCTTCAATCTCACTTTAGTTACAATGTTTAGTTACAATGAGCATGGTGGTGCAATGAGAAGCCAGATCTTGTACCGTACAGTCTGGCATAAGCCACCTTGGAGCACTATAAGGCTCCTGCCACAAATTGTCTCATTACTTCACTTTAAATGGGCTGTCGTGATTTCCCAGCTTAATTGAAGTGATTTCAGGTGTTTGGTTACACTTGTGACAGACAGAGGAAGTGTCTTGACTGAAATATATATAAATATTCCCCACCCCCCCAGCCGTCTCCACAGCCTGTGTGGATAAGAGGGTAGGTTTGACACCTAGTGGCACTGACAGTAATAACAGCTTGTATTTATAACAGCTTTTTCATGAGGAAAACGCATATGGATCCTGTATGATTAGTGACACGTAAATTATTTTATAACAATACATGATTACAGTCAGTTTAATGACTACATCACAATAATTTGAATAAGGCCTGTTGCATGCAGACACACATTCAGGGATTTAATTATTCACAAACCAATTTAAATTCCATATATACTTGACCTGGTTTGTGCTTTCCCAAGACACACAATGAAGAAATTACTTTGTCATGTGCATTCATAGCAACTGAAATGTCTCTCGCACATGGCATATAAAACTATAAATCCTGAGGCCAAAGTCAACAGGGGGTTAAGAAGTTTCTGTGCACCACTTTCTTGGCAGCTGAAGGCACGACTCCATATTGAACTCAGATGGAGCCAAGTGTCCTCAGACTCTCTGGTGGAGGGTGAAAACACCCTATCTGGAGAGATTGTTTTTCACAGTATGCTGAAAACTAATTACAAGCATCTTTACAGAAGTGACTAGAAGTGATGGCCCAAGCAGCTCTGATAAGGGTGGACACACAAAATGGTATATTGAATTATGTGGCTTATCAGTGCCATTGGTTTACATAGGGATGCACTTGATAATCCTCAAAGAAATGATCTAAAACTCTTGTTTGTTGTCGTTTTAATTGCTGCTAAGGTATTTTTTTCATGCAGCTACACACACACACACACACACACACACACGCGCCATATGTTAGGACAGCTGAGCATGTTTTGTGCAGTAGGCCTTTACAAAAATGTTTCTCTTATCTATGTTTTGTGTGAACATAAGCCAGTGTACAGTAGTGAAAGAGTAAGGCCAAATGAGGCATCTTATTGTATAAGATTTGATACTGGCACGTCAAACTCTTTCCTCCCTGGTTCTCAGTTTGGACTTCCATGATACATTTCACACCCATTGAATGGTACGCGTCTATAAATAAGCTATGTGTCAAATGAACTAAAGTTGTTCAAGTAACTCCTAGGCCTTAATGCTGTCATCACTGTGGCCTGTTGGTTAGTAGAAGCACAACAGAGAGCATGAACTCTCATATCCAGCATGTTAAATATCTGACTGGCCCATGGTAACCATGGTAAATACTTTGGATGGAACTCAGAAATGGGTGTCCAAAAAATCCTAGGAATTTGAATCATTGCAGCTTTTCATTTCAGATTTCTGGAATACCAGTTATACACAACAACTTTTATTTCTGCTGAGGATAGTAATTAAAATGAAAAAAAAGAATTTTTATTGGTAAAATAGGAGTAACCGAGCTGTCGTCTGTTCTTGGAGTGCCTTCTTTATTTGGGTTAACTGATTATTTTTCATTATGAGTTAAGTGACTTTTCAAGATTCTCCTAATTGGACCCAGTGGGATTTTGAACAAAAACCCTTGATGTTCCCATCTCGTTCCCATCCTCCCATAATTGTAACAGTATTATTGTAATCTGTGCAGATAATGTTGTATTTTTAACGACATTCCAGTGTTTGATTGTAGCGCGAGACCAGTTTCATTACAAGATTGGATTTCCTTTTTTTTTTCCTGCTCTCCACTGTCATCTTTGATACTCATCATCACATGAGAAATGGTCCTTTCTAAACCCTCTAATTATATTTCCAGCTTTAGATTTGTAATTCATCATCACACTGATGCATGATCTGCATGCCATCTAAACAAAAGTCGGTGAATTGTTCACGAGCACCAATGCTTTTTTACATTATTTATAATTTAATAAACCATGATTGGCCTAAGCATACCAACAACAATAACTGATGGGGTATTTCAAGTTGGCTTTCAATACTTTTGTTATACTGTATTATTTATTCATGGAGGTCTGTGCATAATGTAGCTAAACTTGTTATCTACAGAATTTCACCGTTTTATCAATGATTAATTGGAAGCAACGTTGATTTGACCCTACAGTGAATTTTTTCTCAGAGTGTCAATCATTCACCAGAGTACACACAGACACTGGGCACAATGAACCACTGTTTCTGCTCCAACATTCTGTTTATCGTTCTGCCAAAGTACAAAAGTCAAAACAGTACAAGAAGCATTTTTTGTTGTTAAGTTAGTGCTAATAAAGATCATACTGTAAAATGGGGTCCAAGCTGTAAGCAAAGCCTTTAGGGCATATAGTTGAGTTACAGTTAACTTTGAAATACTTATAACCTGTTCAATAACTATTTTATTTCATAAATTATATTTGAAATTCCCTTAAATTAAACCAAGACTTCTATAAAACTACATCTGCTACAGTAGCACTACAGTAGCACATGTTCACTTAGAGACACATTCTTTAATGACCATGTAAAGTTACAACTTCAATAACTTAATAAACACATATGGGAATATCAAGATTTCATTGCAGGATCAAGGACATTTTTCTGATCCTTTTTAGCTTTTTTTTTCTTGTGTCTAGTCAGTCTTGTATTCAAACAGTTCCAGGCAGCGTCAGCTATACCTCACTCATCACATTCCCGCCCTCGCATTGACTTTCACATGATTACTGGCAGTTTATTGCAACAACCTCGGTGATGCGCAGGGCTGAAACTACACCCAATCAATGGTCGAGAGCTGCAGAGGAATATGATTGCACAGATGAATACTGTATGATTTGGAAAACCAGTGAAAGATATTCAACATTATTGTCTAAAACTGGTAAAAGTTCTAAGCATGCAATTTGAAATGAAGTATGTTCATGTAAAATATTAAAGAAGGCAGTTTTATTATTGTCTTATACCATTTAGGTATTTACTTGTTTTATTTTTCTTTGAAAAGAATTGTTATCAAAACTATTAAATTAAGCAAGCAATTGCAAAAATGCAGAATTGTATGATTTTAATTGTATGACTGTGAACACAGATTATTAACATTAACCAAAATACCCAATGCTGTTACTCTTACAGTAGATAGAAAACCCTGCAGCCCTTCACTGCATATTTCAATACAACGATCAATATAACAACCCCCCAACCTTCTTATACAATGTGAAGCAAGTATGGCTAATGGATGGATAGATGGAAAAACCAAGACTCTGAAGGCAAATACGTAACACACGGCACAAAGTATGTACAACTGACAGCATTCTGCATAGTTTTCAGTGCAAAATACCTTTACCAAAAAACAGCAAAACAAACTAACAAAAAGCGATAGCAGAGCAGTGTGCGCACACTGACGCCACCTACTTGTTCTTTTTCTCATTCATGTTCAGGGGGAATACCAAGTATTCAGATCCCAGGCCTGTCTAGATCCTGTACAGTGACAAGTACACATCATTATTTTTGAGCTTCATTGTTCATGTCTTTCTGCAGACAGCTCCTAGAGTTTTGAACTTTGGTCCGAGCGTGTTCAGGAAGTCGAGGTTATCGTTGTCGCCAAAGTCGCTGCAGCATCCCACAGAGCCAGCTGCAGAGCCCGCCCCCTCAAAACCGTAGGAGTGGATGAGGTCATCTGCGTACCGTCCGTCCTCTGTTCCAAAATAGGCCAGCTTCTGCATGACAGAGTGGAAGGGAGAAGGAAGCGTGTTGTTACTCAATGTGGACTAAGCCTGAGCGATAGGAGGGGAGATGCTACACAATGTGATAATAACACAAAGCTGCTCAGGATATGACTGGAAGTCCGACATTACACAGAGAAACAATTTCTCTCACCAAGACCTGGAGAAATAATAAAGTTTACGGAAGATACTATTATGGCTTAGAGATCAAGATTATATTACACGTGAGAGTTATCTAAGCTCTTACAGATAACCAAGTAGTTATTAAATCTTAGAGAATGAAAGATGTACACATCTGGACACATTTAATTCTGCCACTTTCTCCCACGTTTGTGCTTCTTTCCACTCTTAGACACCCCAATTTTTTTTTACGATAAAACATTACCTGGTTTATATAGCGGCCATTTGTTTGCCAGTTCTGAAGAAAGGTTGCGTCCTGGGTGAGGTATCTGTTGTCAATGTTTATACCGTTACCCACACCAAACTGTCCAGACTGAGTACCAAATTGGTTATCATACTGGCCAGAATAGTACTCTTGCGTATCGGATGTGACAACACCGGATGCCCCATACATCCCATTCCCATGTATGCTTTGGCCTCCAATTGTGCTGAAGCTCTTGTTCCCAGTCCATCCTGCATTCACCCCCTTAACTGAGCCCTTCACTACTTGGTCAATCCCAGTAGTGGGAATAGTGATGAGGCTGGAATCCTGTAGAGAATAACAATTAAATAAATTAGACAAAAGAGAAGAAAAAATAGTATGAGTATGAGCCCAGGCAATGCTTTAATTATTATGTTCTTACCACTTCGTCCCCTGGGGACTCGGTGTTTGATTTGAGCAGGATTCCACCACTGTCTCCTACATCTTCAAATTCTATTTTCTCTCTCTTTGTCACACAGAAAAATGCAAGCAGTAAGCCTGCAATAAGAAAAGAGAAGAAGTGCGTTTAAAAATGAATGCACAAGGAGTGCATTTTATAACAAACAGTGCTTCACGTATGGTAGGTATCACAAGAGTGAGCATAATGGCATAATTTACATGCTTAAGCACACAAATTTTGCTTATTATCTACACAGTGTAGCCTACACAATTCTGCTGGCAATAGTATAGCAGTGGGGGACTCACCGAGCAGTAGGAGGAGGAGCAGAGGCAACAGCATAGCCAGTAAAGCCAGTGGCCCTAATGACACAGAGTGGTCCTTGTCCAAGCAGGCTCCATTCCTGCACTGGCAGATCCTCACTTTTGTCGTCTGTGTTTTACCAAAGCCCTGCAGATCTGTAATATCTATGGGAACCTGGTATATCCCTGTAGGGAGCTCTTGGATGTGCCGCAACATAACTGCTGTGCCTGAGGAGGAAACACGTGTACAAAATTATAAAGAGTCTTCCAGTTTCTCCAAGAAATAGCAACACAACACTGTGCAGAACACAGAAAATAAAGTTATTTTTCAGGAAGGATCAAAGTAAGTGTTCACTATGATGTTTTAAAAAAAAAAAATACTTTACCCAAAGATGTAATTTTTGTATCAAAATATTCACCCACTATAACAAACAAAAACTCGAACACAGCATACAAATTGGTTTCAATTACAAAGAGAATAAAAATGACTTCTACACCCACTTAAACATCAGCAAACAATGTCAAAACAGTCAGTATGCAAAATCTTATTTAATGCATTGCCAATACAGAAAAATCTGTCTAAAGAATCAGGATGTATACTCTGTATGTCCCAAACACATACTAGAGCACAACTTATAAATTGGAAGGTAAATGGTATTGTCTATATCATATCTTATCATACATATATTGTATCAGCACATAGGTCACCTAATGAGAAATTACCATACAAAAGATATGTTTGCAGCACTTTAGAAACAGTCAACATTACATAGTTTGTCCACCAGAGAGCACAAGTTTGTAAAATGTCCCACTCAGTACATATTAAGGTCCCAATTAAATAAAAGAAATGTAATCAAAAAATGTTTATGCTTTGCATTTATGTTACAAATATATTGTCTAATATATCGTTATCAGATTTTTAAAACTCTTAATATCTTTCTAGTGCTGGAAAGTAACTACTTACATTTCCAGAAGTACTGTACTTGGGTATTTTCATTGTCTGCTAATTTATTTGTCTACTTTACTATATTTAAAAGGCAGTTTTTGTAGTTTTTACTCTTTTATATCTATACTTTTATTTGACAGCTAACATAAAATAAGCTCTTAAATTATTATATAAAGTAAATTACCTGCATCAATGATAATGATCCAGTAGCGTAATATATATAATGCACGGCTCATTCTGCTGCATGACATGTATTTTTACTTTTGAAACTATAAGTTGATACTTCTGTAATTTTACATACGTGTGGTTTTGAATGCAGGACTTTAACTTGTAATTGTGTATTTTTACAGTGTGCTCTTGCTACCTACTTAAATGACCTGAAGTTCTCATCCACCACATACTGGTATCAGCCTCAAAAACATAATTATCAGTCAAGCTTTATGCCTGACTCTGGCTCGTTCCCTGGCCATTGTGTTAGTGGTTAGTTAGTGTTTTGGAGATCCTAAACATAATGCTGTGCGTAGTTTGCACATTTCTTTTACAGATGTTTCAATAATGTTTTGTTAATATCTTGAGTATATTTTAGTATTTTGTTTGAAAGACATTCTTTATAAGATGTAGATCAAATAAAGGTACAACCACCTACCATTAACTTTTGTTAAGGACCATTTGCCATCATGATCGTGTGGCAGACTAAAGCTGAAGGGGTCAGAAAAGGGTCTCTGGTCTTTGTCTTCAGCCACAACCAGCACTGAGCCGAGCTCTCCTTCCTTCTCACACAACACCATGTCGGGGGTGGGGAGCACTGGCACATTGTCGTTGACATCCTCCACCACAATGATGACTGTTCCTGTTCCTGTTTTGGAACCTGAAATACATTGGAATTACATTAGAAGTGATACAAGATAATAAAAAAAGGCATGTCGACACTTGAGAAAAAAAAAAAAAACTTGACAGACCAAGTTGGTCGCATTGTGCCATCACTTGGGTGTAAATTATGACAACATTTTAAATTCTAACAAGCATCTGGGATGTAAGCCCAATTTTCACCATCACATCAGAGAATTGTGAGTCATCAGAAATGACTTGTCACATCACATCGTAATAACAGGTGTTCCCACGTGAGACAAAGTCAGGACATGCGGTTTGTTCAGACAGACGCTGCTGAGGGTGGAGCTGTTGTTCCTGATTACTTTCTAACAATACCATCAAAAGGCATGAAGTGGTGATGTCTCTGTTAATTTGGCATGCATACTTCACGCTTTCCCATACCACAGTTCTTGGTGACAGTTTGATGTATATTTGCCAAACCCAACGGAAACACAGTGAGCTTATAAAACCAGTAATAGATGTGAGTCAGGAATTAGTCAACAGCGCAGGGTTGAGGCCTCTTCATCAATCAATCAGGTTCAGCAGTATGGAAGTACGGGAGATGTACTTGAGCTTATGCTATTATCTGAGGAATAAAAGTATGTTTCTTTTTCTGTCATAATGGAGTCCATGGCTTATAGAAGTCATTAAAAGGAAATGTTTAGCCTTTACAAGCAACTTACTAGCATCAACAGCCTTCATGGTGATGTTGTAAATTCCATTTTGGACAAATGGTGACTCTCTGTCAATTGTGTTTGCCACTGTCAGCTCTCCATTATTTCTGTCGACATTGATCCAGGAGGCTGGGTCTGTGAGCCTGTAATACCTGAGAGAGGGTGGAAAAAGTACTTGTGTATTTTTCAGAAGTGAATGTCTGCCCTCCAGTGTTTAAGAGAAGTAACATATACTGTACTTGAGTTAGGATCTTGAGATTTAGTTGCAATTGTGTCTGTTATCAGCCATATTGTAACACAGGAAAGCTAATTGTTTTAAAACCAATATGAAGTAAGAATGCTTACCTGATGCCGTTGCTGCTCTTGGTCTCAGGATCCGTAGCTATGTAACTTCCTATCAGTGTGCCGTTTGGTGTGTTCTCTTTGACAGTGAAGCGGATGGTAGGAGCTGAGAATGCTGGACCCTCATCTTCATTGAGGACATTGACATCCACAGGGATGGACCTCAATCGGTCCGTGGTACCACTCAGCTCAGCTTGATTACGTGCCATAATCTCAAGCTTTATATTTTGGTTCTGCTCATAATCTAAGGGCTGGAAAAACAGGGATGGACTCTCTATATCATATGTTTTCATATTGTTTTGACAGGGACAGTGCATATGAATAAAGATTTCTGTAAATATGCCAGATTTAACCAAAAGGCTAGTTTTCATCTGCAATCCCTAGTCAAATGTTACAATAGGCTCCCTAAAAAGCAGATAAACAAAACTATATATTGAATTATAAATAAAAATAATATGAAATCTCACTCACCTTTGAAACGTACAGAAGCCCCTCGTTGGTTTTGGGGTCAGTATCTATTCTGAAATTTCCATTTTCATTTCCTTTAGTAATGACAAATTTCGAAATCCAGTTTGGTGTGTTTATTAAATCCTTATCTTCAACAGGAATTCGGAGGATGAGTTTTTCACTTTCATTTTCTTTGACATCAACTGCATACTACAGGAAACAAGTTGTTACTTATTCAATCAGATAACCAATGTTTTAATAAAACCAGTTTAAAACACACTGGTAAAGACTTAATATAACATGCACCTATTGGGTTTCATTTTACAGTCACAAAACATTAAGACATCATTTCAAGATGTGCAATCTTTTTGTAAGTGATCACTAGTCACTTACGGATGTTTTTGTGAAAGTGGGCACGTTGTCGTTGATATCTCCCACAGTAATGGTTGCTGTTCCTGTGGTTGAAAAGCCATTTACTGCACCGTCCATATCTTTGATTACTACTGTCACCATATGCTTGTCTTTTGCCTAAAAAAATAAATGTGACAAAATGATACCAGAAAAAGGTAAATAACATGTTGCGTGTTGATGAGGCAAGAGACCAAGATTTTATAATTGTCGTATTTCAGAGTAAATCACAATATAATGGTGCTGGTGTTCACCTCTCTGTCCAGGGTGTTAGTTGCTGTGGTGATGACACCCGTTTCTGAGTTGATGGCAAACAGGTCTAACCCGGTTGTGAGAAAATACTTGATCTTGGTGTGGAGGCTTCCTGCTAGGTCTCTGTCTGTAGCATTCACCTTCCCCACCACTGTCCCTATGGTGTAAAACATAATCATCGAGTTTATCAGCCACACTGAAAGTCAAAAACTGAGGATTACTGGAGTGTATTATATGTTCATCTGTTTTACCTGCGACGCTTTGCTCTGGCACAGTGAATTGTAGTTGGTCTACGAATGTTGGAGCGTTGTCATTCACATCATCTACAACTACTTTGACGTCCAAAGGTAAGTCTGTCTCCATATTTGTGATTTTGTCGAAAACTCTGGTTGTTAACTGTGATGAAACAAAGTCAATTTTACAAGTTTAACTCACACAAAAATACCCCAAAAAAGTGTGAGCATATCATATGGTTTCGTTTATTTTCAATGTCAGATTACTCATTTAAAGTGTGATGTACTGCGATGTCAAATATTAATGATTTCACTTAAGGGTCGAATCAACTTAATAAACATTCTGGTTTCACACTATAGCCCGAAACTGTTAATATAATTTATTAACAGTATAAATTGTTTTTAAGGCAAAAATACCAAACATGACTGTACCTAGTTCCAACCTTGGGCCTTAGGAAATTGTGACAGTCATTCTTTTCTGTTAATGGCATTTTATAGACCTAGCAATTGATGAGATTAATAAGGGATAAGGGAAATAATCATTAGTCGCTGGCCTGTTTCACACTCACTATAAACGATGGAAACTCTTCACGATCAATTGGCCCGTTCACCATCAACATCCCAGTTTCAGGGTTCAGACTGAACAATCCCACTGGATTCTGATTGACACCAGGTCCAGTGATGGTGTAGTACACTTTGTGCTTGGCTTCCGAGTCCGATACAATCTATAACAGAAACCAAAAGAAAATCACAATCTGGTGCTTGTATAAAAACATCAAAGGAATTAATCACTGCATAAAGTCAGCGGAAAGCAGGGGTGATTCTAGGATCAGACCTTTAGGGGGGCTCAGCCCCTAATGAGAATGTGACATGGATACAGTGCATGCAAAAGTGTTAACCCCCCCTGCTAAATCAGTAATTCCATTAACCGATCTGAGCTAGCTACTGAACAACAATGTCAATGTTTTTTGACACTAATAACACTATGATGGAACTAAACCTGACACTTTTATAAGTCACAGTAATAACGACCAATTTGACACAATGTTCTAACATTCAGCAATTTTAGTTGTTTACGTTTCAATTTGGGTTCTAATCTGCGCCATGAAATTACCAACTTCTTCTCTGGGGACTATATATATATATATAATTTTAGAGGGGCTGAGATGAAATGGTGTTCCATGGTGGAAAGTAAAGTTATCTAAGGTGTATTTGGGTGTGTGAATAACATAATCTGTGAGAAAAGTGAGGCAAGTGAGGCAAGTGCAGTAACAGGAAAGTGAAGAGAATGTGTGGATTTGTATTGCAAATGCTGTGCTAAAGATTTAAAGGCCATTTAGTGTAAACCTAATACACTACAAGGTTGTAATTTACCTATATTTTCAAGATTAAGATTACCTTTTCAATGTTTCTTGGAAAAGGTCCTATACCATTCTCTAAAATGTTGAAGGGTGGAGGACTCCAACGTCTCTTGGAGCGCTTCAGGAAGCCTGTGGGCTGTGACATGCAAACAGGTCAGGAATGTTAAAAAAAACTAAACAAAAAAAGGTACTTCTGCCATGTTTAACCTGCTGTAAACGGTTACAAGCATGCATAGTTGTACCTTTTTTTCCCGTATTGCACTGTGGACAAGGTGAACTACCATCTCACTTTCCAGTCCACTGTTGTCCTGAGCCCACACAGAAAATGTCCGCCCTCCTGGTGCCACTGATACAGGCGTTACAGCTACTATTGCTCTATTACTCGTTATTGTAAAACGTCGGTCCTCCAAAGTTAAGTGCATTGATTCGGTGTCGCAGTCGGCAACTTCAACTGAAAACCAAGAGAGGGAAAGTGGAAAGATAAAAGGCGGCTACAAAACAAAAGACGATTCAACCTGGGATGGAGAAAACTGTTCGATAAATAATTAACGAACAAATAATAAGTGCAGTAGGATACCTGTTGTGATTGTGTATCCAGCCGGAATTGTGTCTGGAACAATTATGTACAGAGACTTCGGGATAAAACACGACTCCACACGGGACAACATCTGAAGTAAAAAGTCGATCTTAAAGTGAGTTTCGAAAAGGCTTATCGAAAAATAAAATAAAAAAGAATGGAAAGTTTTACTTTAATAGCAATTGCATGATATCAATAGGCTACTTCTCTTTAGTATTGACAGAAGTTAGAAGCTTAACACGATGCTCTAACGTTACATTTGTATAGGTAAATACTTTTGTATCAGAGGATATCAAACACAAATGGAAGCACTTACCATCACCAGGCAAATGTTGAAAATTAAAACGTTAGCCATTTTTGAAAACTTCATGGACTTTGTCCGTATGGAGGAAGCTCCACCGACAGTAAATCGTCCAACAGTTGATGGATTTGTGTTGGCGTCAGACGAAGAAACTTGTCAATTCCTGCACTTGTGTTCTGAATAAAGGACAGCCAGCCTTCACTGTGAGCCTGAGCCGCGGTATCTATCTGTCGCTACTGGCCGTGAGTCAACACAGGCACACCTTGGCAGCCACACCCAGACTCTCCCTATAAGCTCCGCAGGCGAAAGCACCTTTGGGCTGTGCTCAGTGTTGCGTTGCTATTGTAACATACTGAACACGTCAACTCATAAAGTTTGCATTTATACATTTTTTTTCTGCCAGCAGGGGGAAATATTGCTTAAATATTCTGCCAGCTAAAGTTATTCTGTCATACATTGTAGCCTACAATGTTAAGACATCAAAACCAAGCTAAATACTATAATTTCCCATGGAATTGTATTATTGTTGTACTATATGATATACAAATGTTTATAAAAGCACTTGCATGTATATTATATTGATTTCTATAAATCTTGTGCAGGTGCTTTAAGTTATGCAAGCCACAGAGGAACAGTAAGTGTCCATGTTTTAGAATTGTCTGGCATTATCCTTGGTACAATTACTTGTTTGTTTGTCTGCATGTTTTTCTGGTCTGAGAAACCTGTCCCAGGTCAACACACAGATAGTGACCCCTGCATGCCCCTCCTCTCTCCTCTGCAGCTCCACTGAAGCATTCTGGTAAGAGGAACAGAATTGCTTTTCTCACTTAACGCCACAGGAATGTGTGTTGAATGAAGCCTGCTGTGGGGGAGGCTCTGCTCCCACAGCGACTGCTCACTATCTCTATAAACTGCTGATAAAAAGTGAGAGTGGACAAAGCCACCAACACTGGGCCTGTGTCCTTTAAACCATGTCCCAGTCCCCGATCTACTGTAATGGGGTAGGCCTGGTTTAAAAGTACATAGGGAAGTCAGACCACATGGGGCTGCAGGAACAGGAAAAGTGAGAAAAATGTCAGGAAGACTTGCGCTGCTGTGAGTCATGGGCGTGGACATAATGAAAGAGTCTTAACAGAAAATACAAAACAGACTCAGCAAAAATATGGCACTCCAACACTAAAATGAAAGTTACTTATCATTGTATTCAGGCTTCAGTGTGTCTATATAGTACACAGAATAAGTATGTTTGAACAGAAACTCATTGTGTTTCTGCCTATTCTATTGGTGACAGATGTCTGACCTCTCCCTCCCACACTGTCCACTCATTGTGATAGACTGTGGTCAAAAATTTACAGATCCTGTAAATAACCAAAGCATTACCTAATGACTTCTCTAATGAATAGTACAGTTTGAAGGAAGCTAACGAATCATTTATCAGGACGACTCATTTTAGACCTTCAACAACTCGCAGGGTGTGTGTGTTCTTTTTGAACACATTGTTCAGTACTGTTATTATTTTCCCAGGTATCACACTAGGTGTGTCACTATGATGTTGTGAAAGCTAGATGGAGCAAACCACCTGCATGATTACAAAGTGTTGTTTGTGCTGCCAGGACATAAATGCCAGAAGGCTCGTAGCATATTTGAAAGTTTAAAAAGCTAAGACAGTTGTTCTTGTTTATGAATGTGTCATATGCCTGAGGTAAAAAAAAAGTGTCGCGCCTAATGCAACTACTCCACCCTTCTCTCCACTCCTGCTGTGTGAGTGCCAGCGAAAGGCAGGGTGGAGCATTCATGTCATATGCAATGCTTATTAGTACCAGTATTTGTGTTTCGAGAGAACGATGTGACTAATAGCTGTCCGATTATTAGTGTGTCATTTGCAATACTTGTCAGATTAAATTGCATTAATTGTTTTTGTAATCAAATGTCACAAAATAAATGCTTGCCAGTTACCATTTAAGTTACCAGTGTTTTACAGCCAGGCACACTTATCTTATATCCTATCTTAACAGTCTACTTCGACAGCCCTGCAGTACTATCTAAATGAAGGTGGGTTCAAGTTAAGTTAAAAACAAAGAGATGTTGACTTCATGGTACTTTTTCGCTTGTGAATTGTACTGCTATATACTGAGAGGTGTTTCTAATATTACCCAGGTCTTTAAAAATGGAGTGGATAAGATATTTAGAAAAACCTCTTAGTAGGCCTATGAAACAATACAATTTGACATCATTAAATAAAGTTAAATCAGCACCTCTCTAACAGAGTTTCAACAAAAGCTGAACTTTATAACCTTCACGAAGGTAGGATTTAATGCAGAGCTGTAATATTAGACCACAGTTTTATGTAGGCTTATCTGAAAAAAATGTCAACTGAGTGCATCTAAACCAGAATTGATTGATTGATTGATTGATTGATTGAGCTGGATGGTCTACTACATTATATTTTAATTCAGCTGTCAAGAAAATGTGCCATGTGTCTACTGAAAGATCTTATAGCATACTATTTTAATATGGACTAAAACATTGCATGATTGCAGCTAATTCCTTAGATAATATCCTTACTAATGTGCCGAACCTATACCTGAGCATATACAGTCACTGCTCTGTCAAAATACATACAAACCAATAAGATGGTGCTATTTCAGCAGTGTTGTTAGAATTTCTGAGTTTCTCAGGACTTTGAAATGTTGCATTCTCCAAAAGCGGTTTGGTCACTCAAACTGGACAGACAAGACACAGCCAGCTCTTGGGGCATGACTCTCTCTCTCTCTGCGTTTTCAGGATGTACTAAGCCCAATGTAAAGTTATTAATCAACATTTTCTGTTGGTCTTTTAACATTTCAGTTATCTCAATCAAATCTGTGTTAAATTAATAACTTTGAGACCGTGATAAAGAAAGTTGCTAGCTTCAATCTGACACAGCACAAGTAGTTCTTTATCTGAGGTGCAAATCATGCAGGATTTGTCTTGCTTCATATGGGAGTGTTGTTTCCACCCAATCACCTTTGTGCTCATATTTCTGTTAGACGCTGATTGAGAAAGTCAATGACGAATACAATACTGCTCTCTCATTGTGAGTAAAATATGTAATGCACAGGTTGCAGAATTCCAGTGAACTGTGAGCTTCACTGTCAGACTAATACGTCATAACGCCTGTAGAAACTAATGGCCTAATCAGGCAAGATAAAAATTGGTACTGTATTTCGTCTCCCACACACACCTTTGACCATGGGGAGTAAAACTTTCATGTTTCCTGGCAACACAAACTCACCAACTCAACAACTACGTTCACACACACACACAGAGTCCATTGTGCAGCTGAATGTTTAGTTTAGAGTGCTGCACTCTTTGGGAATTTCACAGTCACAGGGGAAGTTTCACAGATGAGTGAGGAAGTTGGTCTGAAAGGGCAATACTTTTTTTATTATTAAAATCATATCATCACAAAATCACAAATAAAAAGATGTAATCCCGTACTGCAAGATCAAAAAGTCAACTTATTTTAAGCCTTGTTTTTATCCACACAAAACAAACATTCCGAATGATAATTCAAAATGTCTGTCAGGTTTTGGACACATTTTGTTGCCAATACTGGAGTGATTTTTTTTTCTCCTGCATTGTCAAAGACAATAGGCTGCACACATTACAGCTATGCACACAGTGGACATAACCACCCCCTTTCTCCGCCTGTTATCAGTAGCTGGTGAGCAATCATACAGAGAGAGGGACCGCCTATCGCTGTAAAAGTTCTTCCTCCACTCCGAAGGGTCAAAGTCTGTACGAAACCAACGACCACAGTCAAAGCTAGATTTGACGCGATTTCACCTCAAGAGGAGGATTAATAAAGTTTACATTTTCCAAGCCTGATGGCTCCACTGCTGAAATGCAGCCTTTTTATTCTGCTGGCGTGCCTCCTAACGGTAAGTAAACGATCCCCATTGTTAGATGTTCTCTGTCTTGTGTAGAATATCGGAGTTGTAAACAGGTGTGGCTCTCCTCTGGTGAGGGATTAAAGTCATCGGATTTGTTCGTCTGTACGCGTAGTTAAAGTCAAGACGTCGGGTAGCTATGCTAAAGCTAAAGATTGGAAAGAAAAAATAAATGCGCAGTCTACATGGACACAAACTTTGTGCTGTAAGGTTTCTTTATGTATTATGTTATTTTCAGCAAAGCAGCTTTCCATCATTATTTCCCATAGGCTACTAGATGAGGGGGGAACTTTTCAAGTCTTGATCAAGTCATAATCACATATCGATTATCCGTGATACATATGTCCCGTCAAATTAGAGGAGTTGTGGAGCTTTGGGACAATTAAATATGTATATTGTACTATGAATGATATTAATAGTTTTTAATTATGTTTTGTGTCCAAAGTTAAAGTTGGCATTCTGTACATTTGTTTAACAGGCCATTTTACTGACATTAAAATAGTCAATTTGCTGTAGGCTGTAGGTTATTTTTAAAGATCATTGAGATCCCCAATGTGCCTAACCTATCATGATGAAAATGAATAGGATAATGGGTAAACTTATGCCATATGTGTAGGCCGATTTATCAGGAGCAACAGTAATATGCGATACGATTTTGTATAGTTACACATTAGTAATGATCACGTTTTTTCTCCCTCTTTGTTTACCTGCAGTTTGTTCCTGTGGGGGCAGAAGGAAAAGGCTTTCACAGACAGAAAAGAGAATGGATCATAGCTCCCAGACAGCTTGAGGAGAACAACGATTACAGAGGCTTGCCTTATATCGCTAGAGTGTGTATACTTTTATTTATTTATTTCTAAAGCATTTTATTAAAACTGAATATCCTAATTATTTTTTAGATTTATTTAAAACATGTTTTCACTGTCATGCAGACATTGAATGTCGGCACAACAACATTCCATTTCTTGCAATAGTTACACTAATTGCATTGATTGTATTTCCCGCCTCACTGGTTTTATCCCCAGGCAACTTTTATTCGCTTAAGGTCTTTAGTTTACAGAGTGTGTAAGAACAGCTCCATGACACTGGCAAACTTCTGTGTTCATAATGAGTCAGTTCAGACACTGCTGGCTGTTCTCATCAGAGCAAAAACTGGCTACATGCCATATTTCAGTTAAGTACATATCATCAGTGGTGGAAGAAGTATTCAAAACATCTGCGTAATTAAAAGTAGCAATATCACAGTATAAAAATACTCCATTACAAGTAAAAGTCCTGCATCCAGAATAAGTAAGTACTCATAATGCAGAGTGGCTACTGTCAGTGTTATAGTATTTCTATTAGTTTTTATCATTATTTTTGATGTATTGAAACGTAAGTGGTACTTTAATGTTGTAGTTGGTCTAGGTGGAGCTAATTTCAACTATTTCACGTACTTGTGGGAGTTGAATCCTTAACAATGGATCATATTTTATAAACTGATCATATGTTTTGTATGTAAACATCTTCATTTTAAAAGTAACTAACTATAGCTCTTAAATAGATGTAGGCCTAGTGAAGTGAAAGTTGCAATGTTTCCCTCTGAAATGTAGTATAGAATATAGTAAAATGGTAAAGTACAAGTACCTCAAAGTGAGTACTTAAGCAAATGCACTTAGTGTTATACCTCCACCACTGCATATTATGCCACATGCTTGCATTCACATGATCTGAATGCAGGTAGCATTCATTTGAAATTATGACTGATAGAATACAGTTGTGTGAAAAAATGAAATACATTATTTTATAATAAAATTGACAGTAAATAATCTGTACACTTTTCCTTGTAATTGATTGAATTAATTGTAATTGTAAGGTCTTACCAGATCAGGTGGATTCATTTTGTGTTTGTGTTTTAATTTTTCAGATTCGCTCTGATAAGGAGAACTACACCACAATATGGTATTATCTATCGGGGCCTGGTGTTGACCAGCCCCCTGTTGGTAGATTTGTTATTGACCGTAACACTGGCTTTGTGAAAGTCACAGCCATTCTAGACCGAGAGGAGATTCCCTACTATCATGTAAGTTAACTTAAACATCCTGTGTGTAAAATCTAAAGCATTTAAAGTCATTCCCTCAAGTTGTACATTGAGGAAATGGTAACATATTTCTGATATCTCTTTCTGTAGTTACGAGGCTTGGCAAAATACACTGATGGGACCCTTGCTGAAAAGGATATTGACCTTAATATTACTGTTTTGGATTTAAATGACAACCCACCGATCATTAAAGTACAGCAAGTTGGATATGTCAATGAATCAAGTGCAGCAGGTATTTTAAGTGTATTTGTGAGGGCAATTATAGTTGTACCTGCACTCATTGAACTGATGTATTATTTAATTCCCTCTGGTGATTCCTAGGTACTGTTGTGATGAAAGTGATAGCAACTGATGCTGATCAAGAGAACACACTCAACTCCAAGATTTGCTACAGAATTGTGGGGCAGAGTAGCACAGCTGGGATGTTCTCCATCAACTCTGAAACTGGAGAGGTCATTGTTCGACAGAGCACTCTAGATAGAGAGGTGAGGCACTGACCTGAAAATCTTCTCTTGTCGTCCAGCACAACCAATTATATTCATTGGAAGAGCTTTCAACTTGTAACACTGTATCGGATCAGTATCACATAGTGATGATGAGACCAATTCTAATCATTACACTATGAAAACATATTCTATTTTCCACCTGTTGAATCACTCTCAATGAGAAAGTAGCATTTTGTGCATTTTTTTTTAGCAATTTTAACCAAATATTGAGACAGAATCATACTAATGTTAGTCAACAAGTTTTACTGGAAACTAAAAACTAGAATGTATTAATCAGTGCATTGTATATCTGGTCTTTTTTTTTAGACACAGGATACATATAAGTTGACTATACAAGCATCAGATATGGAAGGAAAAGCGGGAGGACTTTCAGGAACCGGAGAAATTGTGATCAAAATTCTGGACATAAATGACAATATTCCAACCATGGAAAAAGAATCGGTATGTGTGACACAGTTACCAAAACCAACACTTTTTGTATTGTTTTTTTTAAATTGGCTTTTATAATAATGTTGTTCAAAAGTAACTTTTTTGTGTGCATTTTATTTTGCAGTATGAAGGGAGTGTGCAGGAGAACACTATCAATGTGGAAGTGATGAGGATCAAAGCCGTTGACATGGATCTGATTTGCACTGAAAACTGGCTGGCTGTGTATGAAATCGTTTCAGGGAATGAGGCAGGCTATTTCAGTATCACTACTGATAATCGGACCAATGAGGGAATTATCATGATTCACAAGGTAAAAGAGTGTAGTTTCATTTTGATGGACCGAAATTGTCAACAGTGTGGTTCCATGAGCAGAGTAAACATTACTACAAAAGCTAAGGCTAACTGCATTTCCTGTGTATTATCCTTGAATCTGCAGGCCTTGGACTATGAGGAACTAAAGACGCTCAACTTGGAAGTGGCTCTTTCTAACAAAGCAGCATACAATTTTGGCAGTGGGATCACAACTGGGACTATAATCCCAAAAACCTACCCCGTCAAAATCAATGTGATCAATCAGAAGGAAGGCCCCCGATTCCAACCAAGTGTCAAAGTGGTGACTATCTCTGAGGACCAGTCTTCCATCTTCATCAACAAAGTTATCACTACCTACTCTGCTATTGACAGTGACACGCTACAAACAGCCACCAACGTAAGGTACGGCCACATAGTGAAAGATCACTAAAGTCACTAAACAGCAACATGTAGAGATATCTTTCTTTGCGTCTCTGATTTGATGTATTTTACATGAATAGCTTTTTTTTTTGTCCTCACATATATGGATTTTCATATTTATAGGTATGCTAAATTCAAAGATGAGGGCAACTGGTTGATTGTTGATGAAAAGACGGCAGAGATCAAGCTGAATAAGCTTCCTGACAGAGAGTCCAAGTTATTGATCAATGGAACATATTATGCTGAAATTATATGCATCTCCAATGGTGAGTTCTGTAAAACAAATCATTCTCCAATGGGCTGATATGGTGCACAACAGGTTTAATAATAATCATTCTTTTGATTGGCTTTCAGATGATACCTCAAAAACTGCCACAGGGACCATAGCCATTCAGGTGGAGGACTTTAATGACCACTGTCCGAAACTGACCACTACAATCCAGACCATGTGCCTCGAGGATAATGTGATCTATGCCACAGCCGTAGACGAAGACAAGTTCCCCAATTCTGCACCATTTGAATTCACTGTGATTCAGGGGAGCAGCAAGGGGGGGTGGACAGTGGAGTATCTTAATGGTAAGGTTACAATTAGGGCTTGGCAATTTTCCAGCAAATTTGCGTTACATGGGCATTCGGTCTTAGTGCTCTTCAAGGTTTACATTAAAGAGGCTTTTTTAAGACAAATTTAGTGTTCAGCTCTAGTTTTTAACTCCAAAACATTAGATTTGGAAGCAGATTGTGGTCATTACAATGTATATATTTAATTGGCTTCAGATGGTACACATTTCTGTGATTAATATAAACATGTAATGTTGCTGCAAATACACTTAGCCAGGGGAGTTTTGCACATAGAATAATTGCAAAACTAATTGGAAATCACTTAACTTTTTTACTGAATTCCACGTAGGTGTTCTAGTTTCAGGGAAATACTATTGTGCATCTTTAATCACCGGCATGGATTACTTTTTTTTAGCCTTATCTCTGCTTTTCCTGCCAAAACAAGTAATTGTCTGTAGTGAAAAAGGTCCATCTTGGTTTTGTCGCTTCTGTATAAAGAAAGGAAGCACTGTCATATATTACAAGACACAAACAAACAAACTTCTTTATAACTCCCACAGCACATTTTAAAACGTGGTTCTCGTCTTTCTTTAGAAACCACAGCCATTCTGCGAGACCATGCCAACTTGTGGCCAGGCACGTACAAAGTGGCAGTGGATATCAAAGACCAGCAGGGAAAGTCATGTGCTGATGTTCAGATGATAGACGTAATTGTGTGTAGTTGCCATGACGTCACTAAAACCTGTATGCCGCGCACTGCAAAGACTGTGGATTTTGGAGCTAAAGGTGTCCTACTTCTGCTCCTGGGACTGCTGCTTCTCCTGTGTGAGTAAGAGTATTCCTTATTTCCTTCTCTTCCTGGTTGGCTGTTTTGATACGAATCATTAACTTTCCTCTACATGGTTGCCTAACCTGACATGTTGCAGCGTGCCTGGAGAAATTTACAAAAGAAAAATGGGTGGATCACTGGAATTTTTTGAAAGAGGCAGATCATGACTATCATGCATTACACAAATCATGCATTACGCATCATGTTGTCTACCCATGAGTATTATCCCTCTGTTGAATGAAAGTAATATACTGATTGATCGGTGGACTTTATTTTAACTTGACCAGTATATACTTTTCATAAGACTTTCTCTTGACATAGTGTGAAATGTGTATTTTCAGTGCTGCCCCTTCTGCTGCTGTTCTGCCTGTGTGGAGGTGCAGCAGCTATTGGAGATTTCAAGGCCATTCCATATGATACAAAGCAACAGCTCATCTCATATCACACTGAGGGACAGGGAGAAGACAAGGTATATTGATTAGCATACAATACTTATATACAATAATTAGATATATTTAGTTTTAAAATGTGTCAACCAAATGTGCCCAAAATGCTGCATCGCTGATGGGATCTCACATTTTCCCCACAGGAAGTTCCTCTTCTACTTGTCCCAGTGGAAGTTGATGGTGGCACAATGAATGCCAAGAAAATCAACACCTATGAGGGAAAGGGGTACCTTGGAGAACTGAATGAATTTGGAGCTGCAGCAGGGGGAGACGCAGCCTTCGGCAGGGGCCTAAAGACTTTAACCATGACAGCCGAGGACATGCGCCAGTACAACCAATATAACCATTCCGGTTGGCAGGGGGGGTTGGACTACAGTGATGCTGGGATGATGACAGGACAAGAAAATAATTTCTCCCAATACAGAGCTGGGGCCTTTGATGGGATGGCTCTATCTGATCAGTACCTGGAGGAGTATTATTCAAGTGTGAGTACATAAAACACCACATACAAAATCCAAGTTTAATGGTTTTTAACAAAAGCCTAAGATTGTGAATTTTAAGTTTGTAACAACAATATATTCTTATTTTTTTGCAGAAAGCCAACCATGCTGCACACCAATCCCAGCAAAAGGACGCTCTGCTGGTCTATGACTATGAGGGTAAGGAGTCCCTGGCAGGTTCTATAGGCTGCTGCAGCCTTCTTGAGAATGATAATGACCTTGCGTTCCTCAATGATCTCGGGCCTAAATTCAAAACCCTGGCTGAGATTTGTCAGGGGTCGACCTTGGTAACAGAGTCTGTGGATGCAAAGCTTTCTGTCTCTCCACCCAGACCAGTGTCTCCTGTCCAGCCCTCCACCCACATATATGTCCATACTCACACAGAAAAAATCAGGGACAGGGACCACGCCAACATCAATGCCCTCAACACCTCCAATGTAGCGTCTGGATCCTCCACCATTGTGCATGAGGAGAGAATCACTGAGAGAGCCCAGGGTTTAGCAACCGTTCCTACCGTACATGTCCAAGACAAGAGTGGGATTTCCAGTCAGACGCTGCTCATACAGCAGCCCACGATGTACTACGCTGCCACACCCATGTATGTAGTCGAGTCTAAGCCCCAAATGGTGCTTGTGTCAGGGGGCACCCAGCAGGCAATGAGTCAAGTAGGCCAAGTTGGGCTAAGTCAGGGGCTGGTGCAGGTTGGTGGCCTGCAAAGTGGTCAGGGGCTAATGCAGGTTGGTGGCCTGCAAAGTGGTCAGGGGCTAATTCAGGTTGGTGGCCTGCAAAGTGGTCAGGGGATGGTGCAGGTCGGTGGCCTGCAAGGTTCTCATGGTGTGGTCCTTGTAGATAGGCAAGTAGGAATGGGTGGAGTGACAGGGCAGGTAGCACAAGGCCATTCACAAGGAACCCACTCCAGGTCTAGACAGGTGTTAGTTGTGGAGAACGGGTCCTCACAGGGAGAGCAAGGTGCACACTTAGCACAGGGCTTTGTTCAGACAGGACATAGGTCTGCAGAACAGGGTTTGGAGGTAAGAGGTCAAGGTTTGAATGTTCAAACTGAGAGTTTTTCACTGGCTTCACGCGGTTCTACGGGATCAAATGAGGACTTTACTGTGACAGCCACACCCAAATTGAAAGGAAGCCAGAGAGTGGTTGTTCAACGTAAGAAGGTCTCTGTCACTGAGAGGAATATTGAATCTAGTACAAGGGCGTAAAGCAGCCCTTGTACTAGTCACACTAGTTTAGATATATACTGAAATATATTTCAGTATATTAAAATATACTACAGTATGTAAATACATACAGTACATGGCCATACAGTTAGATATTGTGATAAATTGTGGTAAACTGGTAAAAAGCATACTTTAGTCTGCTTAACCAAAAGGACAATACTGTTAGTTCTCATCTAGTGATAACACTACTGCTCAGTGTAACACATGGCACTGACTACATGACTATCATGGCCATAAAAAGCATTGCATTTACATACTTAGCTAAATGTAATTCCCCTCTTTCTCTAGTCCCAAGAATGCCCATTTAAGCACCAAATTACTTAAAACCATTATATTTATTTCAGGTAGAAAACTGCATGGCTTCAGTGCAGGAACAGCCAAAGTAAATAAGTAAAACAGAACTTAACAGTACAAACAAAAAGGTTACCCGCCCCTACATGTCCGATTACAGCTATATGCAGGTGTCAGCTAGGCGCTCCAAAAGGCTCACAAGGTTATTATAATGAATGCAAAATCGTAGCACCTGACAAATAATCATGTCACTGGTATGGTAATAAAAAAATAAACTCCTATATTTTCTTTTTTTTTTTTAGATTATTTTTTGTGGCATTTTAGGCCTTTATTTCCACAGGACAGATGAAGACATGAAAGGGGAGAGAGGGGGGGGGGAATGACATGCAGCAAAGGGCCGCAGGTTGGAGTCGAACCCGTGGCGTCGAGGAGTAAACCTCTATATGTGTGTGCCTTCTCTACGAACTGAGCTAACCCGGCCACATAAACTCCTATATTTACGCTATGATCACTATGTGCTGTGGGGCAGATACAATCTTACTTATTGCTCTTCTAGATTAGAACAACACAGCATAGAGCTCTTCAGTCACTTGCCTGTAAAAATTACTCTAATTATACCGTAAATGGTTAGTCTCGAGAAGCACAATTATTTTGAGAGTGACTAAAGTCTAGGTAGAACAAAGTTTCTGTAGTTACTATAATGTTGCATGTATCCATATAGGCTTGGGACAGTGCTCTCGGTACTATATTGTCATAGTGTGGTGTGATGTAAAGATGCTTTGGTTGCATTTTGGAATATTTTAGCTTCCGCCATGCCATAAGCCGTTCTGCTGACCTTTTAGATTGCTGAGTTATACTGGAACATAGATAAATGCTGTTTGTAATGTACAACTGATGAAAGCACCCTCTGCAGAAGAACCAAAGTGTTGAATGTGAATGATATAGTGCACCAAGAAGGGAGTAGACCGTTTCTTATCAGTAGACAATAAAGTCATCAGACTATAAGCCAAAGACGAGAATACTGCACAAATTCTCAATTCTGTTGTTGCATTCTTTTTTATTATTTCTACAAAATATGTGTGGGTTTCTAAGTTATGCTTTTACAATAAGCCAAGTATAAACTCCAAAAGATCTAAGTGCCAAATCTGTAAAATGTTGAATGTGTTGGCCCTATTTTTTCTAATTTATATTGTGCCATAATTATGTAAGCGATAATGTAGAGCGAGGCGGTCATTATTGCGAATTAGAACCCAAACAGGATGATGCAAGTGAGTGAGCTAACCATGGAGCTACCTAAAGCTCTGTTTGCACTGTTGCCATTAGGGCTGTTAGCAATCCTTGTTTCCTCCACCCTCTCGCTCCCTCTGTGATCCACTGATCAGCAGTATGAGCTCCGTATGAGCACAAATATTGATTTCAAACCGATTTTATTGATTTAATTTAATGATTTAATGGTCTATGATCAGAACTCTGTCCATGGCAACCTTGGGCCGACCGTAGAAAGCCATGATTGACCAATCAGAATCAGTATTCAACAAGACCGTGGGATAAAGGCTTTTACTGTGTTGTTTTTATTGTGTGTTTCTCTGTGTGTGTGTGTGTGTGTGTGTGTTTGTCTAGTGGTAACATAATTTGGGTATGTGGATCGGTCTTATTATATATCCATGATGTGGAAAGGCAAAGTAATCAAGAATGAGCTTGCAAAGCTACTGAAAACATTTGGTGCAATGATGCGGTTTTTGCTATTGATTATGTATTTTCATCTGTAGTTTATAATGTGCTGTATGAATATAGCATATACTGTAAGTTTTTTAAGCATATAAGTTTTGCATCTCCTGTCGTAATAAAATTGAATAGAAAAAAAAGCTGTTGTATTGACCCTTATTTCCTTGTTTCAAATATGTGTTGTAACAAGTGCATGGGAAGGGCAAAGGCATACAGTACATGTTTGGATGATTCAATAGTTTATTTGTTTAAAGAGACAATTTTTTTACTCACGCAGTGTTTTGGTCATCAAGCTTTTTAACAGGAAGGGCCTCATTAAAATAAACTGTTTGCACTGCTAATCAGGTGTAAACAAATACAGTACGCTTTCTAAGAGGGTTTGATACATTGATACAGTATAGTGTTTTGAAATACTAGATTTAAAATAGTTTATAATGTCTATATTGCCATGTTGCAGTCAACTTTTCTACTAAAACCTCAGCAAATTCTGTAAAGGCAGCATTTATTTATCAAGAGTACTCCTGTAAATAGACTTTGATGAGTAAAAGCAGTGGAGTTGTGTTGAATTGAAACATTCTGTCAAAGAAACTGTCAAATCCATATACAATAACCTTTCAGACCAACTGAATGTGGAGTTTGATAAAAATCCATTCCTGACCTACAACTTATTTCGTTATCAGTAAAACATGCTTCATTCAGTAAGACTTTCAGGAATACTTTGCTTCAAGCTTGTCTAAGTAGACAATGGCATGCCTATGTAGATCGATACAACTGGTTCCTTTGTAGTGGACCTAAAAAAGATTCAGTCATGCTTATGATGAACAAAGAAGAGAATGTAGAAAATCAGGTTTCCCTCATTGATCAAGTCATTTACAATGCAGGTGAAGTCTGAAAATGGCCAGAGTGGCCTTAAAGAAATGTGGCTGCTCAAAACCCTGTTTTTTTATCTTTCTAACCAGATCTGAGACTTAGCTCTTACGCATTTTTATTTATTTATTTTGTTTGCATTCAAAGATAAAGTCAATAACACAGGATTCCGAGTATTGTGGTGTTACCTCAAGGAAACTTACACAGGTCAAAGAACATGTTCTACCAGTATCTCAGATATCAAAACAACCAGCCATGCATGCGGTCAACAGATGGGGGTATGGTATGGGTTTGACGGCACACAGAAGGAGTTGATGTATGCTATATATATAAAAAGTGTGAAAACTTGCAGTAAAAACTGCAGTATTGTAATGTGTCTCTATAATACCCACAGTAAGAAAACTAAGCTATGTATCCTTGTGGGCAAATACAGAGTCCACAGGTACCACAGATGAGATTCACAATGAATTGGGGAAAGTTAATAATAAATATGGACGCATTGAGTTGAAACTAATAATAAAAAAATAGAGAGTAAACTAATAATTCTCTCTATTTTCTCTACTGTACCATTGAAATCCAAATTATTTTAAGTATGAATCAACCATTAAAATGTATTTTTGTGCTTAAAGATATACACGTTTCATCAAATACCTCATGTAGTTTCTCCCATTAATTGTTCTGTTTCTTCCCTGTGGAGGGACATTGTTTAGTTTGTGTATATATTTACATAAATCTAAACATCCACAAAAGTAAGTAAGAGTATTTAGCCAATGTATATGGTTGTATTGCTTTATAGGAATTATACGAAGTCTAACCAAAACAAGTGTCATCTAGATAATATTCCACCCTACCCCAACTTTTTTTTTTCAGACAGAGTTGTCAGTGGACACAACATTCTGATCTGGAATTCGAAATATAGTTATTGGGTTGATTGAGGTGGTCTGACTGACCGCTTGTTACTGATCTCAGTTCTACCTTGTAAAGGTTACTTCCTCTTTTTTTCTCTTTTGCTTCTCCTTTTTTGTCTTGCTTCTGACTGGGATCATTTGTTTTAAATCCATATTTTCTTTTGCTTCTCATTCCTTCAAAAGTACAAGATCTTATACGGCCTGGCCTCTGCATGCGTACTGGTTTTTGTTTGCTGTTGCCCTGCTATTTCTGTAAGATCTACCAGAATAGCTTCTATCTGTGACTGCAACATTCCTTTTTGTCGTTCAACTTTTAGACAATCTGCCTTTTCTTTTAAAGCCACTACACAGTGGAATGCAATAACAGATGACATAAAGAGCTGCAGTTCCATTAAGAGCTTTAAATCTCAACTGAATTTTTTTCTGAAGACCACTCAAATCTGCAACCACTGACACTGATATGGTGCTGACAAAATGTGTTTTGGGTGTGTTCGTGTGCTTGTTTGTATGTTTTTTTGTGCCCTGCCAGGGGACTGCAGATGTAAAATTGTACATGTTCCCTAATAAATAAAATAAACTAAAAATAAAAAAATAAAGAGAAGAGTTAACATTATTTAAATCTAATTCCCCACTAAAGCAATAACAAAGTGCTTGTTGTAATGAGCATCTTTTCTCTCTGGCTCAGGCCAAATAATTGCTGCTCTGCTATTCTGTCTGGGTTAGGTTTATTTCTCAGTTTTGCTCTTATGGCCATCACTCATGTCAAAGCAGATGTTTTTCATCAGCTGTCAAATGGAAAATTCTTGCTTTGACAGCCTTGACTGGGGTGTGGCCAAAAGTGCAACATATTTAAACCCTGAGAGATTAGTAACAGACAGTTTCTGCCCTAACTGTCTGAACAGCATTGTGTGCTCATTTGTTTTGTCGGATGGCCCAAGCATTTCATCAGCAAGTTTCATCATGTTGCTGTCATGGTGTGCTTGACAGCAACAAGTGATTAACGCATGGTTTGAAATTCTGCTATTACTTTCTCTGCATGTTCTGTCAAGAGTTGTACATTTCCTGTCACTGGGCTCCTCCTTGGTTGCTTGGACGTGTGTCAATTCAGTCTCTATCTGCATAAAAATGCTGTAGATCACATTTTCACAGTGGCTTCTGCACATTTACTGAATTCAACTATTTTTTGTCAAGTTTCCAGGCTTATGGTTACTCAACTTTATATATCGCAACATGTATATCACAAGAGGTAGCTATTTGTCACATTAATGGTTGATTCACACACTCTCTGCATAAATTAAAGATATGTTTGGTCTTAACAGAGCTAAACGTTTGTACTTTCAGTACATTAAAGGTTAAGGCTGAGGAAATTATATTTTTATTACTGTCAACAAATCCCATTACATTACCAAAATCTACAATGCAGTGTCTGTCCTTCATTACTTTCTGAGTTCCCTACCCTGTTGGTGGTACTAAAGCCCATTCTTTTATATTGAAGATGTAAATATTTAAAAACTGATCACGAATATATTTTTCAAGCTTTAGAAATGGCTAAATAATTTCCTAAAACAGCTGGGCTCTGTAGTATTTACTGCACTAGGACTGTATGTGGGATTGACTCAAAATAAACTACAATACCGTTATTTAAATGTAGGAACATGTCACCCAGTTCAGCCGTGCAGTTTTTAATAGTTTTAACAATGGAGGTCTATGGCACAAATGACTACACATACAGTACTTGATAGTACAGGTAGCTTCAATTTTGTGTTGGTTTTGGGTGTTCATGGAATTTGTTGACAATTAGAAAAATATAAAATATCACACCTTAACAAAACTATGTACGATGCATACATAGTTAATGTGTAAACATATCACACATTAAACTAAAACAAGGATATTGTGATAAATGCAGAGCAAGTCTGCCCTTATTCACCTTTACACCTGTGTAACTATCAAGTAAAAACATGACATGAAGTATTGACAGGACTGGATCTTTTATTGGAGACTTGAGAAAGTGGACGCATATTGAGGTAAATGTTACAAAACTGTGTTTAGAACAAGACTGTACTTATTTTTTAAACTGGCAAAGCATGACTTGGAAAATCAATTACTATGGTTCTTGCATGTTTTTAAGGTTCTAACACCACTCATGATTATTGTCAGTATAAGCCATATCTAAATGCAAAATAATTTTAGCTAAACAACTGCATCTGTAGCGTACTTCTTATGATCTCACTGCGCTGTCCAACAACAATTAACATTTTGTTTCTCTCAGAGTGTCATGTCAGTGTTTTACAATCAGTGGCGAACATCATGGCGGACTTCTTCCTCATCCTCTATTTCATCTTCTTCATATTCGCCCATCTCATCAGCGGTAGCATCCTGGTACTGCTGATACTCAGACACCAGATCATTCATGTTGCTCTCGGCCTCCGTGAACTCCATCTCATCCATTCCCTCGCCGGTGTACCAGTGGAGGAAGGCCTTTCGGCGAAACATGGCTGTGAACTGCTCAGAGATCCTCCTGAACAGCTCCTGGATGGCCGTGCTGTTGCCAATGAAGGTGGCGGACATCTTGAGGCCACGGGGAGGGATGTCGCAAACGGCGGTCTTGACATTGTTGGGAATCCATTCAACAAAGTAGCTGCTGTTCTTGTTCTGCACACTCAACATCTGCTCATCCACTTCCTTCATTGACATACGGCCGCGGAAGATGGCTGCCACAGTGAGGTAGCGTCCATGACGAGGGTCACAGGCTGCCATCATGTTCTTGGCATCGAACATTTGCTGCGTGAGCTCTGGCACGGAGAGGGCGCGGTACTGCTGGCTGCCCCTGCTTGTAAGGGGCGCAAAGCCCGGCATGAAGAAATGCAAGCGGGGAAAGGGCACCATGTTGACAGCCAGCTTACGGAGGTCAGCGTTGAGTTGGCCAGGGAAGCGTAGACAGGTGGTCACCCCGCTCATGGTGGCTGAAACCAGGTGGTTGAGGTCTCCGTAGGTAGGTGTGGTCAGCTTCAGTGTGCGGAAGCAAATATCATACAGGGCCTCATTGTCAATGCTAAAGGTCTCATCTGTGTTCTCCACTAGCTGGTGGACAGAGAGAGTGGCGTTGTAGGGCTCCACCACAGTGTCAGACACCTTAGGGGAAGGCATGACACTGAAGGTGTTCATGATGCGGTCAGGGTACTCTTCGCGGATCTTGCTGATGAGCAGTGTACCCATTCCTGAACCTGTGCCTCCGCCCAGTGAGTGGGTGAGCTGAAAGCCCTGGAGGCAATCGCAGTTTTCGGACTCCTTCCTCACCACATCCAGCACCGAGTCCACCAGCTCAGCTCCCTCAGTGTAGTGACCCTTGGCCCAGTTATTTCCTGCTCCACTTTGACCTGCATGATACACACAATGTTTAAAGACAAATCATGATGGACAAATAATGGTGCCACTTTCTGCTAAGGCATACTTTATAACTGCTTTATAAGTTGTAACAAATGTCTTTATTGATGGATTAGCGTAACATTTTGTACAGGCATTCATGGTCCCCAGGGGATGGATCCTAATGAATTTGGTGATACCCTAACTTTTCCTTTAGCGCCACCATGAGACTGACATTTGTGGTTTTAAGTGAAATGTCTCAAAAGCTATTTGATTGCCATGACATTTTGGTATAGACATTCATCAAGATTATTTCTAATAACTTTGGTGAACCCCTGATTTTATGTAGCGGATGTAAGGATCTATTGAGCATTAATAAATCATCTCCATTTGTTACACCGTTTTCATGAAGTATTCCTTGTTAGAAACAGGCACTCAAATACCTTACGTTAATTATTATAAATATGAAAATAAAACATGTAATGATTAGTAAATGCCCATGAGTTATTTAGCTCCTTCAAGATCCAGACATGGTAAATTATATTTCTGGTGAACTATAATTCTATAATTGGGAGTCATCCTGTTGTGGAGTTTATTGGCCTCTGTATCCTCACTTGTGAGCAGGACTGCAGCATCATCTCTAAGTAGAAATATCTTTTTCGCTGAGTCACCATGAGAGCTGTCTCAGTCTGACTCAGCTGCACATGGACAATGCATCACACTACTGGTCCATCGCGGAGAGACTGCGGAGGCTTTATGCTGGAAAAATACATTGCTGTACAGTGCTGTCAGGTGAAACTAAGCACAGCTTTACAGGGTATGACAGCAGCTGCTGACACACACACATATTGTATGTGCAGTTGGTTCAGAGTGAGCACTGACATCATGATTTAATGTCTACTCACCAAAGACAAAGTTGTCAGGCCTGAATAGCTGTCCAAACGGGCCGGAGCGAACTGAATCCATGGTTCCTGGCTCCAGGTCGACCAGAATGGCACGAGGGACATATTTGCTGCCTTTGAATGAAAAAGAGCAGAGGATAGAGGGACAGAGAGAGGTAATGGATGGAAGGGTGGAGTAATATATCGGCAGTCTCAGTGTGCATGATGTCACAACATTTGTAGTAAACCATGAAAAAAAACTCTAAAGAGTATTTTCTCCATAATTATACCGATCTAAAAGGATATGAATACAGCAGTACTGTTTGTTAATGTAAACCTTTGGGTAAACAGCGTTTTGTTTAAAAGATACTACAGCCTGTGATCAATCTGGAAACCTTCTATTGTTTGTTTTTTGCATTTTACTTTGTTCCTCCATCATCCATCTTAGTCTGTAACCCTCCTTGTAAGCAAACTGCTGCAGCATGCTGCACTGCTTCTTCTAGACCAGTGGGGCTCACAAAGTGCTGAGCACTGCAGAATGCATTCCAACAAAGCAATCTTCCCCTACCCATACCTCTTTTTTCCCTTTCCTTGCCTGTGTAATTCCTAATGTAGCTTGCTTCTGAAAACATATTCCAGTCTATTCTTTTAATTTAAAAGGAGAAATTAATTAATGCGATGCAACAGTGACGCAGTAGGTTACACTGATGCCAGCATGCAACACAGAAACAAAGGATCAATAATGCTTGCTGCTAGAAAAATAGGTTAGTGGTAGTGAATATGCTGCTTAGGCCTAGATGTGCCTCCTGCACAGGCCTTTCATTCATGCAAAGGCGATGAGTAATCTCAGTCCTGTCTACACATAAATCGAGAGCTGCACTGACTTGTCCTTCTCTGACAGCATCGGTTCAAAGACCGAATCACTATAGCTACAGAGCTGCATAAATACTGAACGTCATTGTTTGACTGTTCAAAGCTGCGAGGAATGACAGGCAATGACCTTCAACATGCCACGGCAATAAAATTAGATACTGAGATGAGACCAAGGCACAGTGAGCTCGGGGTCAGCTAGTCAGAGACTGCAGATACCTGTGCTCCCTAGAGAGAGAGAGAGAGAGAGAGAGAGAGAGAGAGAGATTTTAGCAGATTCACTGTCCTAATTTTTCCCTGCACTCATTGTGGGACCTACTTTCCCCTTGCAGCTAAATTTATGATATGAGCGTACTGTTTCATTCAAATGAGGTCCGTGTAGCATAAGGTCATGCAAGGATAGTGAGCAATGGAAACAAAGCTTTATGGAATAGTAAATTATTCAGATGCAAACATGTGGTTTATTTAAAACTTTCATACTGTTTCCCCTTTTCACTTTACCTGATGCCTCATTGTAGTAGACATTTATCCTCTCCAGCTGCAGGTCACTGTCACCTTGGTAACTACCGGTTGGATCGATGCCATGCTCATCACTTATCACCTCCCAGAACTAAGAAGGAACAAACATAATCATATGTACTTCAGTTGTTGGGGTCATTTAGCAACATAACATGGTGTGTAAACGAGTTAAAGCGCGTACTGTCAGGCCTTATTTTAGTGATTGCGCATTCTGCTTGGTGACTAAATGACACGCAGCAGCGGGGGCCACATCACTGCACAGCCCAGCTGAACCGCACCCTGCACATAGGTTATATAAACAATAAATAATCTCAATAAAAAAATCTCAATATCTCAAACGAAAAAAAGGAGATGGTTATTTATAAATGCCCAAGAGACGCCAAACTAATTATTTAAATGACTCGAGTCTATGAATGATTTAACAATAAAAACTATAACATTAACACGTGGCATTAAAATTAGAAGTAGGCTACGTACATGTAGACCCCTTCTTAAATTGAATAACAATATTCATACCTTCGCCCCAATCTGATTTCCACACTGTCCAGCCTGGATGTGAACGATTTCCCTCATGGTGCGTTGCGGATGCGGGCAGAGAGCGTCCTGTCTCGACTTTACCGGCGTCCAGTCTTCAGTCTCTTGCCGTTGTGTTTCTCAAAACCTGCACCACATTTCTAGAGCGAGTGTTGAGCCGGCGAGATAGATAAACGTGCTGCTGGTCAGATGACGTTACACGCAGCGCAGCATCCCAATATCCCTGTCTGCCAATAGGAGCGCTCGGCTTTGATGCAGTGGTCTAGAGGATCATGCCGCATCATCCTCCTGACATCACCCTGTCCCATTCAGGGGAAATGTTGCCTTTTTTGTGCTGATTCAATTAGGACTGTGTGAATAGGCCTACAATGTTCAGGAGTAACTAGCCTATAAAAATAAGTCTGTTTGTTTCAAACTTCAGGTTGAAAAACACAATTGGATATTCTAATTAGGCATTGTAACCCTAACTCATACATGTTTTTATGTTGTAGTTTGAATAATGTAGATGCTCTTGTGAATTAAGAAAATGCTGCAGGGTCGGATTAACTTGCTTGGGGGTCAGAGATGAGCTGTGGTCATCCATTGAGCCCTGGGGCTTACACATAATGTTCCCCAACCCATTTTGGCCAGAATCCCAGAAACCAACCAGTATTTCTACGCTGCTACCCTGCCCCAGATGTCAGTTAGATAAGAGTTAGTTAATAATTTAATCAACCACATAAGCATAATATTAACTGAAATATTAAATATATATATGTAAACTAGATTATAACACATGCAGGACCCCTCTATAATACAGGTCCTCAAGGTTGGGTAAAAATAAACAGGAGCTACATTGGCCCTTGGTTTGCAGTTTCTTGCCATTGCCATGCTTGCAGCATGGCTCCAGGGAAGGCTGATGTTGGTCCACCACTGAAATGTTTTAACAACTGTTGGATGGATTGTTGGATTGCCATTACATTTAATAGACATTCATTGTCCACATAGGATGAATAGTGACTTTGGTGATCCCGTGACCTTTCCTTTTGCCCCGCTAATGTGGTTCAAAATTGTGATTCTTTTTTGAGTGAAATGTCTCAACAGCTAACAAATGGATTGTTGTAAAAATAAGTAAATACATCCATGTTCCCCTTTAGGTTGAATTGTAATAATCTTGGTGATCCCATTATTTTTTATCAGGTCAAAAATTTGGTTTATGACCAAATAGGTTACCTAGGAAACTAAGGTGGTCAAACATCTGCATGTTAGCATTGTCATTATGAGCATATTAGCATGCTGACGTTAGCATTTAGTTTAAAGCATTTCTGTGCCAGCATGGCTATGAACTCTTAGCCTTGTTAATTGTGCTTTAGTGACACATTTCACTAAACAAATTGGTAATTAATTATATATTGTGCAGCAAGGGAGGACTCGCACACAGAGAACACAAAACACATTCAGACTAATCTGGATTTGAAATGTTTCAGCTCAACCCTTGTGAACCACTAATTAATCATATCACCACAAAGTAACTGGCACACAGAGGGTGCCCCTGAGGGTCTGGGACATTTGCTCGCACGGTAATCCAGTCTTTGAAACCATATTGGATGACTAAAATCAAATTGTAATAGCAAACAGTCATGCACTCCCTGTTTTATTGTTCTCTAAAAAGGTACAAGCCCTTCAGCCAGCAGTGAAACTATCTGACTGCTGTCTTGCCTGGGATCACCTTTTAATAATATCCATGTTATAAAATGAAGCACTCGGGTATATCCATAGTTGATCAATAAATAGTGGTTTATTTTAACAACAGGTATGGCTTATATACAAGTGCATTATGTCTGTTAAAACAAAAACAAAATGAAACCAAACAATCAGAAATTATAAATGGTACAATCCATGGTTTTTACATTCATTCAAATCTCCCATCAGGAGAATCTGAGTCGCACAATTGAGAGAAGCAAAACCTGAATGTGTGTACACTGGGGAGTTAATCTCGGTTCAAAACTACTCATTAGTCCATGCTATGATCCTTCATCTTAGCAACGCTGGGTGTTTCCACACATTTACTATTTACAAAGGCATAACCAGTTTTTTTTTTTGCTTTTCCGAAGGTCACTGTCTCCTAGTCCACCCTGTCGCTGGTGCTAACATCGCTTTTACAGATTTTTACTTTAATTTTACTCCAGATAAATTACTCCTAATCAGCACCGTGAAATAGCTGCATGAGAGTTGTGAAAATGGAAGCAACAGATCTTAGAATAGACATTGGTTGTATTGTGCTGTGTCACTGTCTTTACACTGGTGCTGCATGTGGCTTTTTGCAATACATAGTTCAATTTCTGCAATACGCACACTGAGACAGAGAGAACAATACTCACAGACAACACGGACTCAGAGTAATGTGAAGCTACTGACCACTACAGTCAACCCACTCTTTACTGCAGATGCCAAAAATTCCTTAATATATCCAGTGTCAACACTCCCTTCCACAAAGTATATTACATGTACGTCTATTGCAAAAGTTAATCAGTTACTAGTAGAATATACTAGAATTTCTGTATTCAAAGTCCCACTCCATTTTCCCTTTTTATTTTATTTTTATTTTTTTTACTGTCAAGCCAAGCTCCATTAAATTTGACTTCACATGATTGCAGGGCATTGTGCTTTGAGGCTTAGCAGCATGACATGTCAGACATTAAATGTTCATATCAATCTTTCACTAAATGGAAGTTTGTTGACTTGATGATCTATTGAAAGATCAATGAATCAATCGAGAAAAAAAAAGAGCTTTCATACTTTGATTCAAGCTGCATTTGAGGAAAAAAAAAACACAAGCAGGTTTGCTCAATCATTCAGACACCTAAAGACATGCTGCGCCTTTGTCAGTGCACATTTGACTTACTGTAGATGAAAGCAAGAGAGGATTTTGGTGAGTAAAGTACCTGGAAGGTTCTTCATAAGCGTACCACCAGATGGTGTGAACGACACAAGTCTGGTGTTGTCTTTGACTCCTGAATGACACCTTAATGAGATCACCAATACTCCCTGGATGAATGTAATATGACATACCGTGAGAGAGTTTTATCACACTTGAACTGACAAGATATCATTCACTTGGCTCTTGAGTTTTACAGTAAAGTGTAACTATTATTATGTATCATTATTAGTAGTATTATTATTGTTATTGTTGTTGTAAACAGTGGTGTATCCATAATCATACATCTTTCTTTGACAAACATTACAACCTCCAAAGCATGAAGTGTGTAACTACAACTGTCAAGTTACACACAAGTCAAGTATAACGCCATCCACAGATGGACACAGGCTATGGAAGAGAAAGTGCCTCCTTGAAGGAACACGCCGACTTATTGGGACTTTAGCTTATTCACCGTAACCCCCAGAGTTAGATAAGTCCATACATACCCTTCTCATCTCCGTGCGTGTTGTAACTCTGTCTGACGCCCCCAGCGCTAGCTTAGCTTAGCCCAGATCCTGGAGGTAACCGGCTCCATCTAGCCTACTGCTCCCAATAAGTGACAAAATAACGCCAACATGTTCCTGTTTACATGTTGTGATTTGTAGAGTCACAGGGTGTACAAATAACAAGGTCACTATGCTTTTACTATCTAGTAATTGTTGATTCTATTATCTACTCTGAGTGAACTCCAGGTGAACTCTCTGCTCCTCACCACAGGGCTTCAGGTGCTGCTAGCAAATCACTCCGCCTAAGTAGCAGAAGTAGCAGTGTTTCGCCTTTCTGAGAATATAGTTCCCAGTTTGTATACAGTTAGAAGATGGCTGTGTCTCATATAACCTTGTTATTTGTACACGCTGTGACTATACAAATCACAACATGTAAATAGGAACATGTTGGCATTATTTTGTCACTTATTGGGAGCAGTAGGCTAGATGGAACCGGTTACCTTCAGGATCTGTGCTAACCAGGCTAGCGGTGGGGGCATCAGACAGAGTTACAACACGCACGGAGATGAGAAGGGTATGTATGGACTTGTCTAACTCTGGGGGTTACGGTGAATAAGCTAAAGTCCCAATAAGTCGGCGTGTTCCTTTAAGCAAGAGTTTGTCAATTTAATATTATGAATAGGTTAATCTACCCATAAATAAGGATTTGACCTGTATTTTAAAATGTCTTTTTGACAAATATATGATGTATTGCATTTTTTTGTAAGGTAAACTTAGTTGTGCATGTGCATGAATGAACACATTGACATACGTACATAAACTACAGAGAACTAGAACATAATTTGGAAAACACACTAAAGGTTAGCTTTGCTGTGACAGTTGGCAATCACATCGAACATTTTGTCATCCATTGGTTTCATTTCAAAAATAGCTTTTGTGTATTTTTAAGGTTTGCTTTTAAGGTTTGTTTTGCTGACACGGTCACAATTATTTTCATGCTTTGTCCCAACTGCAAAGAATAAGGTGGCACCACACTGAGGTGCCACAAATACTGTAAGAATGTAGTATAGCTTTGTACAATAAGGGCACGCCATGGGAGATTATTCGAAATACTTTGAATTAGAAAAAAAGACTTAATCAAGCTCAACAACTAATTATGCATTTACTTACAATATCACATTTACAAATAAAAGCATTTGCATACCATAAATTCCATTGACTGAAACGATTGGAAAAATAAGTTTTTTTCAGACCGACAAAATATGGGTCATTCTTTTCTCTAATATCGCTGTTCATACAATGAACCACGTGTTCATGAAAGCAATTTAGCAATCTCAATCTCAATTATAATTCATTAAATGGTGATATAGCTTTCATTCTTTCAATAATTTGATAAACAATTGACTACTTATTTTGTATTTCTGAACTTTGGAAAAGGGTTCATCTGATTCACTTTAATCCACATATAGTCTATGAAAGGGGACTGCACTAAACGGTATTTCCCCTAACAGGCAAATACTCTTATACTATTTTTTTTGGCACTATGTCTACATTTATTTTGGTCAGAGTAGTTTTTGGCATTGTATTTAGAAAAATCACTCCAATTTGGATTGTTTACCTCTGTAACGGCAAAAAGTATGTTGTAACATTCAGATTTTTTTGTCCATACAGGTAAGGCGATATTTTTGTATAAATATGTTAGACAGACATTTCATTTGAGCAAAAGTACCAGTGATTTGATTTTTGTTTGTTTTTAGCATCATTGTATTTCTCACCAGTTCTCTCTGTGATTGTGGGTATAGTTGTAAGTCTCTTTAAAATGACAGACAGTGATTTCCCATTCATTTACATCAAAGTAGTTTATAGGCTGGTGATTTCCAGTGACATTAAAAAAGAGCAGAAGATACTGTCACATTGTCACAAACCAGCCTCTGGCACTCTCTCACTTGCGTGGTCTCATTTATTGGCTAAATGCAGGAAGGGGGGGGGGCATTGAGAAACATACAGCATCTCTGTAAGACATGTCTACTCAACTCCAGGTGAGGACAATCTTCAGTAAGTGCCTGAAGTCTGAGTAGGACAGTTTGTGCCCCCCTCCTCGCCCCCTTCTTGGTTATTTGTGTGGCGTGGGCTGCTTCCTCGTGCAACCGTAAAGCTTCGTCTCCTGACTGCAACACTGGATCATAACAACGCCACGCCATTGACAGTGTTGTTTTCTGTGCTGGCACTGTCCCTGGTGGAAAGGACGCCAAAGTCTATGGGGGAGGAGACGGTGCAGACCATAAGAGAGGGGAGAGTTGCTTCTGTAGCACCTAAATCTGTGATGGAAGTTGCTGCTGAATCTACAGCAAGGGATGCAGCTGAATCCTGCGTGGGCTGAACAGTCAGAGTGGTAGATTCCGGAGTGGAGGTGTGCACAATGTCTGTGACGGGGAGGATGGTAGGAATCGGTGCAGTAGTGTTGAGAGTATCTATGACAGGGGAAGTGGAAGAGGCCGCTGAGGGTGTATGGCCTGATTCAATGGGTGGAGGGGGAGTGGGTGAAGGGGAAACAGTGACCGGGCTAGGGGAAGTAGAGGAACGAGGGGATATGACATTAACACAGGGAGAGGTAGAGTCTAACTGTGGTGGTTGGGGGTCTATGACAGGAGTTATGGGGGAGTCTCTAGGAGCAAATGTAGATTCTTCCACTATTTCTAACTTGATGGGAATGTCAGAGTGTGTGCTAATGGAGGGTGGAGGGTCAGTGGAAATGTTGCAATCTGTTATCGGAACAGGAGAGGGGGTAGAGGATGGAGGGGGGCTGTCATGCATAGATGGAGTAGGGGAGTCTGCTAAAGTGGCATTAGCGGCCTCTAGCAAAGGTGGGTCGAATTTCGGGGCTATACTGTCGATCTCATTTCCCACTGTGTTGGGGGATTCTAACGTGGAGCTAGGCGGGGGCTCGATGATGGGTGTGGTGCAGATCAATAGGGAGGCAGGCACAGTTTGAGGGACCGGGGGAGTGGAACGGTCTAATGGAGGGGAAGAGGTAGTGGCTGACTCTTTTGTAGGGGAAGGACCAATGTCATTCATTTTAGGAATGGCAGAATCCGTCAATGGCTCAATAGATTCCAGGACTTCTGCTGGAGGTTCTTCGGCATCGGCTAAAAGTGGGTCTGTGACGCATGGGGGTTTGTGTAACGGAGTGGAAGACAGCAGGTGCTCTCTACCGGCATGTATGATGCCGTCTTTACCCAGGGCTGTGATGGGGGTTGTGGATAAAGGTAAAACTGAGTGACCGTTGGGGTCTTTAAGCTCAGGCTTGCCAGGGTGCACCTCCATGAACGTGGGAGCAGACATATTTCCGACCGACAGAACGGTCAAATCAACAGCTGATGAGGCGGTGGAGTCCATAGTGGACACCACGGTGGCGGCTGCTTCGTGGAGTGGCGTGTCATGTACCCTGGTGTAGTCCCTACTGCTCTCGGATTGAGCCAGCAGGAGGCGCTGTTCTCCAGGTTTCCTCGGTGGAAGGAGAGATTGACGGGTGTAGCTCTCGCCATCAGCCAGGGTCTCAGGGAGGGGCTGGAAGCGCGTCTCGGGCAGCAGGAGAATGCAGATGATGCAGATTAGAGTGCAGCAGGCAAAGATAATATGGTGGAGAAAATAGCCCTTCTGATTGTGGAGCTCCATGATGGGCGCAGTCAGCATGCCGAAGCCGGCGCTGGCTAGGACCAGGCCCAGCCCACCACCCCTACGGTGAGATGGAAAATGTTGTCACATTTTATGATTTATGATCACACATACCTAAAGACCTCATAAACCTTGTATAAACCAGCCACAGGGGAAGACTGTTCACTACAATTAAAGTAAATCCCAATCGACATGTTGTACTGAATTATCACCTAATTAATTCATATAAAGGGAAGATCTCTTTTGTTTTTCTTCATTCTTCTGTTGATGTACTGTATGCTGCAGCACTACCAAACGCCCTCCTCTACATGGAGTCCCCTTCCTCTCCTGTAATTGCCTAAATTCCCCACCAGAGGCCACCCTTGGAGCACTGTCAGCAGAACAACACCCCTTACATAACCCCAGATAATGAACATCCAGTGCTGTGTCATATATTCTCAAAGGGGATGGCTAATTTGTACAAGATGTGGATTACATTTGACACTGAACCGCTAGAGTCTGTTCAATGATTCCATACCCTCCTTTAACAGGAGGTGGAGCAGCTAATCCATCTGCAGGAACATGTGATGCTATGGACACCAACCACTGTGTCAAGTTAATTATAAACGAATCAGAACATTAAAACAGGTGTAGAAGAAACACTTAAAATGTCGACAATGCCCAAAGTAGAGCAAACATGAACACATTGTGAACTAATAACGGACTACTTGTTTTATGAATAACAATGTGCAATACATTAAAAACAGCTGTTACACTCCTCAAGACTAAAAGCACATTTTCCACATTTCGTCACCCCAAAGTTTCATTGGGCCTACCTGATCACAGTGGGTGTGATCTCAGCACAGAAGAAGATGCTCAGGTTGCTGACTGCTTGGGAAGAGAACATGCCGATGATGGAGAAGGCGATGGAGAAGTTCTTATTCAGCGTACCTGAGCTATCTGCAGACAAAGCAGGAGACACACGTATGGCAATTTGTATTCAGTAAACTGCGAAGTCTATAAAAGGCATATGTAATGTCTGCTGTTGGTCATTTCTCCCCAATTTCGGGTCACTTTACTGCTGGGAAATGTCCGTTTGTGTAGTATTTGGTTTAAAAGCCTTTATTGGTGATTTTTCACGATACAAAGTCCTGCTATTTACTGCGTTGCAGTAGCTCCAGCTGATACTAGCTAACAACAGCATAGGCTGCGGAGGCAGAGCCATAGACTGTATATAAGAATGGACCAACAGATCCCGTTGCTCTGGACGGAGACCAGTGAAGGCCGTTAGAAGCACTTTTCCGGTGAGCGCTGAGCGTTACTGTGCAGCCTCCAACTGAGAGAGACGACGTAAATGTGCCGTGAGCAACGTGTCTGAAAGTTGTAAGTCTTCTGGTAGCTGTGCCAAGAGAAATCTCAATAATTCCCAATCTTGCAGAGACGGAGAGCGTAGGTATATGTAAGGAGATAACATAGGCACAGGCTAATTATTGCTAACTAAAATGCTAGTTAACATTAGTAATTACACTTAAACAGCTAATGTGAGACGGAACTGCCTGCGCGCTTCTCCTGTACTATACGGTAATTCCTCTACTATGCGACAGTAAGTTGCGTGGTTATGACACAATCGTTAGCCTATTTTTACAAAAATGTCTGCTACGGAGCCATAACGTGAGGTACAAGGTAATGGAGCCTTTTATACATTGTCGTGTTTCTTTAGAAATAAACAATGGACAAATAGAGTCTTTAAACGCTTCAGATGTAAAGTTATTCGCTGTCAAAGTGGCGCCAAAATGAATGGCAGTCAATGGAATGCTAACGGGGGGTGATCGCTTTGTAGCATTAAAATGGCGCCATAGGAGGTTCGCGGTCCGAGGAGAGGCTTACCCCCTTGGGCAGAGCGAAGCGCTGATTCCAGGAAACACTCTGGCCAATCAGAGCAGACTGGGCTTTGTCGGGAGGGGGGCTTAAAGAGACAGGCGCTCCTACAGAGTGTCTCATACAAAGGGTGAATACAGGTGCAGCAGCCATAAAATAAAGTGTTTTTTGAACATTAAAGCATGTAAGCATGTTCTAGTACAAACACAAAATACAAGTATTAACCTGAAAATGCTATATAATAGTTTCCCTTGAAATTGTGAGTTTTTTAGAGTTCTTTATTTAAAAGGGACAACGCACATTATTCAAAATGAGCACAGAGTCTAACATGTAAAGGTGCCAGATTTGGCCATGCAGGCTAATTTTCATCTGTAATCCCTAGCAGGTTGATGGCTTAAAAGAAAACAAATAAGGATAAGGATATATGGAAGCAAAAAAGGCCATAATAATTAGAATTTTTAAGCAACTGTATACCTAATTATTAAATGTAACCACTACTGAGTACGTCATGTTAAAATTGAAATACCACTATTTCAAATCAGTGCATTTAAAAAAAAAACAGGGTAAGAGTGCTAATAAACTTTGGTCAAATAAAATGTTACGGACTTCCAATGGTTTTTTAATTTTTTTTATTCAGTTATTGAGAAATTTGGTTGCATACAAAGAGCCTATTTAGACCAAAGATGGTTTGAATTAGGGCTGTTGGAACGAATACCGAAAGTCAAATATAATTTGAATAGTAAAAAAATACTATTCGAATGCAGAAATTACTGTTCGAATGTGACTTTTTTATAAATAAGTTGGCTAACGTTAGCTAATCTCCCTCTTCTCGTCTTGGCCTACCCGCATGTGTCACCCATGTCACGTCTTACGAACAATAAGTTAGCGTGAGTGAAAAACACAAGGCATTGTAAGGTCTAAGCTAACGTTACGTACCGAGTAACGTTAGTAGTTAGTAGTTTCAACATGACTTTAAAATCGACATCCACCGAGCCAAAGTGCTTATGTTAACATTAGTTAGCTTGTTCTTGTTTGCTAACTGTGTCGCGAGTTAGAGTAACGTTAGCTTAGCTGGGAGCTTCATGGAGACAGCTAAAGTTTGTTAGCTGCCCTACAGCTGTCAGAGTTAGCTTCAACTTCATATATTACCTTCTAATAGCTGTATTCTCAGTAAAATGACAATCTGAAAGAAACAGATTGCTTATAAATCACTAAAATAGCACCGTTTGGCTTAGGTATTAATGCCATTAGCATCATTTGTTACTTAGTTTATGACAAATATTTTCGGCTGTGCTTTCTAACATGTCATTGTGCTAACCGAGCACCGTTAGCCTTTACAACAGAGCCGCTTCACTACACATGTTAAATAATGTTTCATTACAGAGTCCTCTGTTGATTGTGTTCGTCGCTGTGTGCTCATGGTGGAAAATGAATGTAAAAAAGTTGCATGCAATGCACCATGACGTAGATCCCCTTCAAGGCCAGGTTAATGTTAGAAGCCCCTCTAGTGGGAAGAATGTGTAACAACAACCACATGCTTATAGTGGCAATGACAATGCATAAGCCTGAGTAGTGTAGTACATATTATTTAACAGGCTGCATTTGAGCATTAAATATTCAAATATTATTTGAATATTTAAAAAAATAAATGAAATTTGAATGGTATTATAGAGAAATATTGACAGCTCTAGTTTGAATACAGTGGTTTTTTTTTTTATGAATAAGACGTGTTGAATATGGCATAAAGTGGCTCAGAGGAGTGTGCTTCAGCTCTTGCTTCCCACAGAGGGATTAGTGAGGAGATGATAAAGACATTGATAAACAGATGAGAACAGTGAAAGAAGGCTATTTGTGAGATTTGAAAGCTCGATAGCAAAGAGACTCGCCCTGTTCAACACAAGGGGGATAAATTAGTGAAAAGCTAGCCATAATTAAATCTAGGACTTCATTATGTGTCTCTGCAGGGCTTGTATATGCCTAATAAAATACTGCAGGATGTCTGTTTGCAACACATTTCCTAAAAGCTCATCAAAATAATGCAGCAACCTAGGTGTAAGTGGTATCACACAATTCAATTCACACTTTGAAGGAGTGTGAAGCTGATAAAATGACATCTATGCAAGAGTACTTAATTATTGATCAGTTATCAACCCAACTCAAATACTAGACTCAAGGAGAATAGAAATAAAGAGATTATCCTACCTATGTTCAGATGGCCACTGTACTTCCCCAGCACTAGAGGAGAATGAGAGAAATGAACAGATATGTATCAGTGAGAGATTCAAAACAAAAAAATCATCACATGTGCTCAGACAGTAAAGAGTAAAACATTAAAAAACATGGACACATTTTGAGCAAAGCTTGTCAACACACAGTTACAACATAAACAGCTTCAAAGGGGAACATGAATCATGAGCATAACCTTGATGTGTTGACTCAGGTTAAACATTATGGCTCGCTAATTTGTAACTGAATAAACTGACTTGTGCACGGTTTTGATTACCTAGAACACCTTTTAGTTCACATTGACCAAAATAGTTTGTAAACATGTTCGACTACTCCATTAAAAAACAACTAAAGTAAACTAAGATCTTACATAATGTACTGTAGGTGTAGGAGACACAAGCAAGATGGCTGAAATCAATATTATGAAATAATATATTTTTTCAATATCAACATATATCATTAAATGAAAAATCTATTCAAAAAGAATGTATCAGGGCGTTTGCAATAACTTCTGCCATTATTTTTTAATTTGCTTGGAATCATTTACAGAATTTTGTAAGGTGTTATGCAATATGATCATATTGTCATAAAGTGATTGTACTAAAAGTCAATAAACAATACTGATGAATCATTGTCCAGACAGGAAACCTCCGCTATGATAGAAGTTCCTCTCTGACTACAGCTTTCTCACAAACTGTGTCAAACCTTCCGTTTAAAATAATAAATTCAAGTACTTTCAATACAATTTAACATACACTTTAAAAATGTGTCACAAATATGTTTCATTTATTAAAAAGGCTAAACAATTCCCTAAATGAGAGGGGTACTGTTGTTTTTAGCAAACAGGAGTAAATAATGCATTTGTTGGGGACTATTGTCTGCCATGAATGAACACACTTTTGGTCACTGGTGAGTTTTTCCAGCAGCAGGACGTGTATGTAGACTCGAAACATCAGTCACATGTTCATTGTAATGAAGAAGCATGTCCCCTAGTGCCAAATTGTGGCTCATTGATATTTAAAAAAAATTGTTTTTGGACAATAATGGAGCTCTATGGCACAGAGGATTTTGGGTACACAGACATAATTAATTTTTGGTAATAGTATCAGGTCATTGCCGGTTTTGGTCTTTTAATTGGATTTGTTGGTAATAAGAAAAATATACAATAGTACCAGCCTGCCACAGATATTCAAAACCAATAAACAACATCCCTGTGGTATCATCCTACAAGTGGACATGCATTCCTCATAAAGTACTCACAATTTAGCAGGCCCAACTGCAGCAGTGACGCCAGGGCAGTGATGATCATAAACATGAGAAGGCCACCCCGCCGGCCCATTAGGCCAACTGCCGGGCACAGTGCCATGCAGGATGCCAGCGCAATGCCTGCCATGGTGTAATAATCTGCATAGAAGTTATGGAACATGGTTGTCTCCTGAGCTTCGGGGTCCATCATGCTGCGGGCAAAGCAGTGGTGGATCCCATAGCCTGTTAGCCTGTTAGGTAAAGAACATACACAGGTCTAGGTTAGGGGATACTACTACAGTAGGAGAGAAATAAGTGAATGGTAGAAAAGAAACAAAAAGAAGGAATGGACAAAATTGTAAACACAAGGGGAGAAGAGGAGGCGGAAGAGATGTATCACATTTTCTCTCATCTCAACTTATCTCAAAGAAACTGCACACATGTAAACACTGACTTATTGACACACAGGCACACACACCCTCAAGCATACACAAAAACAGGAACAAACATTCACACAGGCTCTCTCCTGGTTGTATAATGTTTCATAAGGACAGAGCTCATGTAAAATTTATGCTGACTTGGGGAGTTAAAGATACCGTGCACTGAAGCAGAGCTAAAGCTGGGTCAGCCTAGCTGGAGATGAGGTCTCAGATGGAGGAGAGAGGAGAGATCCCACCGGAGATGCGAAGAGAGAGCAGCACACATACAGTTTGGAAGGGCAAAAGCATTGAGACCTAATGATCAATGCTGTATCAAGCCTCCAGGTTAATAGTGCTATCTCGACTGCTCAAAATGGAGCGTCTGACTGGCATTGCCTCGCCCCGACACAGACATAGAAGCACTCACACGCACTCCCTCTTTTTCTATCTAGTTTTCAGATCCTTCCACACAGATAAGCACCTTGACATGTAAATGTTCAAACTGTTTTTCAAGTACTAATACAAAAGACACGTACGAGTTGACGCAGAGCACAACAATATTCTTCCACAGGTTTCTTGTCCCGACCATTTTCACAATGCACGTCTTCTTGGGTTTCTTTTGAAGAGCTCTCTGCAGTTCTGAAAACAAGCAAACATGTTAATCGTCGAGTCTGACCGATATCTGACTGTTGAGGCCCATGTCAATATTTGAGCATAACATCTATTTTAAGTTATTTCATAACTTTCAGTCTAGCAATGCAAAGTGTGGTCATTTTGAGTAGTCTAAAGTGCAATAGTCAACAGTGTATATAAAATAGGCTACATTTCTGCCCTGCATATTTTGGACACTGCATGAATGCATTATTAGTTTTTTGGGCTTTATGATTATTTACTATTATTAATTATTATTATTTATCCTATGTTGTCGCATCACTACATATAATTATTTCTGTATAAAGAAAATATAACTTGTGTTGTGTTCTTGTAAGTATAGATATTTTTCTCCCACAAGTTCACGATGATATACAATTTTTAAATCACTACCTGTAATATTTATACCACGTGGCGCTTTTTTACCCAAAAATGATAAAAACTTTTAGTTGCAGTTACCCCTCAAATTTGAAAAAGGGCTCTAACAAAGACATTTTATGAGGATATTTACAGTAACAATTAAGTTTTCTATTGAGGATGGCAGTAAGACTAAACATTAGAGGCTACACCATGAACTACTACAACTACTATTTCTAGTCATAGTTCCATTATCTTTATTGTGACTGTTACTGCCACTGTTCATCACACCCCCAACCGGCCCAGTCAGACACCGCCTACCAAGAGCCTGGGTCTGTCCGAGGTTTCTCCCTTTAAGGAAGTTTTCCTCACCACCCGAGGTTTCTCCCTAAAAGGAAGTTCTTCCTCGCCACTGTCGCACTAAATGTTTGCTCTTGGGGGAATTACTGGAATTGTTGGGTCTTTGTAAATTACAGAGTGTGGTCTAGACCTACCTCTATCTGTAAAGTGTCCTGAAATAACTCTTGTTATGATTTGATACTATAAATAAAATTTAATTGAATTAGATGACAACAAATTATGGACAATAAACTTTATCGGAAATTATACAATTTTAAACAGTAATTTAAATAATATACAAAATACGACAAAAATATCTTACACATGTATTCAGAAAAACAAGGGTAAAAAATACCTACAAATGCATGTGGTCCACAATTCTGCTTGCATATCAGCCAACATATACACTGAATCCAACATATCTGTAATAAGGTGTTCTCAGCCAATGTCATCAGCCTGCTTATATATCCAGCAGGCTCTAGGTAATCTAGTTAATCATCATGTCAAATTCAGTTTTCAGGTCAAAGGAAAGTTCGACAGCAGTCTGGGTTCTCTAAATTCAAACAAGGACACGCCTGATTCATTGCAACCAGAAAAAGTTCCACATGAAGAAACAGAACCAGTTCATGAGAGGGAAACCGCCCTATCCCGCAGGTGATGTGACATTGCAAATGACAGATGTTTTTGTATCAGTCTGCGCCTTGCCACAGAAACACACCTCTGCTTTGCGGTACTGTATGTTGACTCAGGCATGTGACAACATTCCACACTGCCGTCTCAAGGTTATCTCGGGCTGTACCACTCAGGCTTTCCGGTGATCCCCTGGCCCAGCTACAAACCTCTGAGTAAGACTATCCCAACTGAGATATATGCAAATCAATCCGCTTCCTTTTCAAAGATGACCTAATAAGTAGTTACACATCCATCTGTCGTGCTTGAACTGCTCTGCTATAGCAGCTGTTATTACATGTAGTGCCTAACATTGTATTTAGTGCTGAGCAGTTAGAAGTAAAAGTAAATATTACTGGAAGGGTTGGGGACAGCCAGTTACTATAAAGACAAGAGTGGATAAATTATTATCGGTTGCAATGCACTTTTCTCAATGCTGCATCAGCACACGGTCTCCAAATTCTAAAAGGATGCAGCCAATTTCACACTGAATGGTTCCTCTTTGAGCCTTTTCCCAGCAGTGGCACTGATTTTTTTATATTGATTGATAAATACAGTGAGCAATAGCAGGACAAACTTACCACAGTCAACAGAGTGTGGTTAAAGTTTAATACAAATGCAATCTGCTACAACAACAAAGCTCACTCTGCTCTTTGCCTCTGGCAGGTCTTACGTACACACAGTTAACCCAGGGTCAAAGAGCATGACCTGCGTCCATCTGCTGTCTGTACACCATCCTGTCAGCTCATGTCCCCCCCACCCAGGCTATAATGAAATTATTTTTTAACGTTCTAGTGTGTCATAATGTAATGTTCAACACCCACCCCGCTACCTCTGTAGTGGTAGTGTAGTTACTATGGCAACCAGACAGGAAGCAGATATAACCTAGTCAATCTGTCTTATTGAGGAAAGCACAGCTGGGGATACTACCCAGCTCTTTAGAAAAGAAAAAAAGAAAGGAAAAAAAAACAGAACGCTTGGAAGATGTCTTTTAATGCTGATTTCTTCAGAATTAGTGTTAATGTCGTTACCTGTGAGGATATTGTCGGTGTCAAGCTCCATGTTCACTTGGTTTTTCTTTGCTATGTGTCCCATGATCCACTTGGAGCGGCAGTACTGCTGAGTGGCCAGCAGCCAACGCAGTGACTCAGGGAAGATCCTGTCGAAAAGACGGGGGATGTCCTCGTTAATAAGACACAAAAAAATTAGTCTAAACGAAATGAATCCTCCTTTTAAAAGGCAGATTGAACTCTCTCTTAATCAGGGTAAGAAGTATCACATCTTGTTTGGTTTTGTTTTTATTAAATGCAGAAAAGAAAACTGTATTGGTAAGCTAAGTTTAGAAATTGTATCCTGAACAGAAAAACCTGGTTCACACGCAAACACTTACATACCTAATAGCCTTCCCAGATGTCTTTACAGTGGGAACAACAAATAAACACGTGCCAGCCATCGTTATCCCCGTCCCTGCTTTCATTTCCCATGCTTTATTATCTGGTAGTTGTATTGCTACATGTGGCAACATTCTTGTGAGTGGTCAGGTTTCTCCTCACAGCCATATGGCAATTCAAAGACAGTCAGCAAAATCAATGCCACAGTTGCCTCAGTTTTGTTGCTTCTCTCTGGAACAGTCTGTATATGTGAGTAAAAGTGCAGGATTAATTATGTTGCACTAGTGTGGTTTTAAGTTGTTTTCCCAAATCAGCAAACTTAGATCACCTGCTGTGTTGGAACTCTTCAGCCCAATCAGCTGTATTTCTATACTTGCAGAGTCAGCCACTTTGTCATTGATGGATCCAGTCTGTGCCCTTAAACGCTGCCTGGCTTAATCAAGAGAATGAATGAATTCCCCAAATCCTTTTGTGAAGCCTGACTCCAGCAGAGTCACTGATGCATTTGTGTATCTCAGTAGTGTGTGCTGTGTGGGCAGCCCTATTACATGTGCAGAAAGAGGCTAAAATGTTGCCAATAAAGCTTGCCCTGCACCTTGCAGGTTGTGTTATGTGTGATATCTGTTTCACAACCCGCTTCATGTCCTTGAGTTCTGTAAGTCTTTTTTAGCCAACAAGGCCATAATCACATCAAAGCAGACAACAAACTGTTACAAAACCCTTTCCACAGCTTAGCCACCTGACTGCTGAGTTATTGTTTGTGCAGCGACTACCCTGATGTATGCCTAAGGTTTCTGACCTCTCCTCTGTGTCATGGTGAAAATCGGTTCTTCTCTCTGTGTCCTACTCTGATTGAAGTGCATCATATCACCAGTATTGATGTTTGTTCAGATTAGTGATTTGGACTGTTTCTGAGTCTGTTTTATTCGGGCACAGCATTGAACAAAGCCAAGGCCTTTGACAACCTATGATAAAAATCTATATTCTTGGATTTTCTTCTGCTGGCTTTGTACACACCAGCAGCGCTGTGGATCACTGTGCATCACCAACTTGATCTCACAGAATTCCGTGAAATGAACACAGCCCCTTAACTCAAAATCTGTGGCAGTTTCGCAGAATCGCAAAAAATTCTGCGATGGGTCCACGGAAGAATTCCGTGAAATGAACATGGATCGCTGAAATTCCGTGATGGGCCCACGGAAGAATTCCGTGAAATGAACACAGCCCTTTAAGTTAAGGAAAAGGTTGTGGGTGGGCTTACGCTCCCATGACACGCAGGACAACAACGGGACGGTTGGGTTCAGGAAAAGAATAAACGGTTGGGTTTAGGAAAAGAATAAACGGTTGGGTTTAGGAAAAGAATAAACGGTTGGGTTTAGGAAAAGAATAAACGGTTGGGTTTAGGAAAAGAATAAACGGTTGGGTTTAGGAAAAGAATAAACGGTTGGGTTTAGCAAAAGAATAAACGGTTGGGTTTAGCAAAAGAATAACGGGGCGCGGGACAACAATGGGACGGTAGGGTTTAGTAAAAGAAGAAAGCAACGGTTGGGTTTAGGAAAGGTGACACACGGGACACGATCCCCGGGTCTCCTGGGTGAAAGTCCTGTGTTTGACCCATCCTCCACCCCAACCAACCTCCCTCTGCGGATTTTCGGGCTTTCATACTGCTCGCTACCGTAGTCGCTCTTAATGCTACGTCATCCTCTCATTGACTTTACACTGGCATCACGGTAGAATAAATGGAGGTGAATACACAAGTATTTACAAGGAGCTTTGGAAAAAAGAGATTGCACTCACAGTAAAGGTTGCTGCAAATGAGTTAACAAAATGACATTCAGCTGGGAATTCACTGGTGAAAAATTAGACTTTCTGGTTACTTGTTTGAACTATGTAAATCTGCTAAAGCATATTTGGCTTAACCAGGTTTTTTTTATTATTATTAAATCACTGGTTGCTTAGAATCTAACACATGTAGAGTTTAACTGCAAATGGCAGCACATATTTCCTAACCTGACGTGCCAGACGGTTTGTTACACAGAACCACCTGAGAAGTCGTCATTGGAATTTGGAAAAGGGCAGGCGCTTACAACATATACCTGGCAGGTGATTGGATGAACCATCTATCTATCACGTCCGTCATCGTTGTTTTGAACGAACAGTCGCGGCCGTCACACACACCACGCCCATAGCTGCCAGTAGCTCCTCACTGGACAGTGATTGGTTCGGTAAGCTTGTAGTTCAGACAAAAAACGAATTGCTTGAAGCCTGACAAGATGGATTATCATGTGATTTGTGATCTCGCAATTCTTGCGTGATCTCGTGATATCGTGAGAATCCAGCTGCCGTGCAAAGTAACATATTTCAGTCTCATGTAGAATTTAAACTGTAAAACACCTTGTTAACAGAATGACGGGTTAGTGTCAAAGTGATGCTCGGGTCTTATCCTTACCAGATGTAGGACAGCATCAGTAGCAGGGGGCAGATGATGACAGCTTGGAGTACCTGCCAGTCCCGGCAGAGGTATGCCATCCCGGGCATCAGCAGCTGACCACCCAACACCACAAAACTGGCCACCATGGTCATGGAAAAACGCAATCCTGGCAGGCACAGCTCAATCCCTGGCAGAGAGGAAAAGAAAGAGAAACAACAGTGTTAATAGGTTTTTCTGCAACAGACACAAAAAGACACAAAATGGGCATGTATGACAGCAAGGAAAATAACCCATTTTCAAGGTTTCTTGTAAATATGACACCAGCTCTTCGTAAGTTCAAACTTAGCCTAGTTACTAGTTTACTAAGTTACAATTAATGCATCCATAAATTAAAAGAGATTGCAGCATATGATATAGTTCTTAGATAGAAATTAGATATTAGTATTTTATTATACTAATGACAAATATTATATATTATATTACTATTTACATCCAGGAGCTGTCGGGTGGAAATGTTAGCAACAAAACTATTGTTAGCTTGCTAACATTGTCTCGTTTACATGGAACATGAAATATGGTCGGCATAGCTGACACAATGATGTAAACTAGGAAGATTTTAAATTACATTTTAGAAAAATAACACAACATAAAAATTACAAAATGTCATGCCAATGATATTAGGCTGTGACATAAAAACGTCAGCTAGGTTAACACAACTGTTTATTTCCCACTCATTCTAAACTGCATGAATACTACAAAATCTAAAACACATATTTCTCCAAGGTTGCATATACTAAAACATATATACTAAAACAGATAATAAATAAAATAAAGTAATACATACATTTACAAAGCATTGGCAGTTAGCCTCACTTTAATGTACTGTTTGGCCCCTGTAATCTTTGGAAGTTATGCTACAGCCCGGGATGCTACAGTAACGACCAGTTCACATAGCTGATTGCTTTTGATTGGAAAGTGCAACATACGTTTCCTAGAAACCTATTTAGACTTTTCCAGATTTTCTTTCTTTCTTTCTTTCCAGCATTTCTTAAGTTTTAATGGTAGTAAGCCCATTTAGAAGGGAAAACCTTTTGAAGCTAGTTAGTTTAGTGTTGAGTTAACTTAAGAGACTTATGGTAATGGATTCCCAAATAGCTGGTGCAACCCAATCCTGTGTTTATGTACATAGAACATGAGATTTAACCATTAGCTGTTTCTTCCTCATGCTGACAGAAACAGGCCAGAGTAGATGAATTATCAAAACAGAATACAACCTGTGACTAGGTGAGGCAGACAGGTCAGAACATGGTTCCTGGCGGCGATGATTATGCTCATGAATAGAGGTTTACGTTGTCCTAATTAAACATAGACCCAATTCCCAGGCCAACTTACATTATGACTACTACTGTATTAAAACTGTGACTTTTAACACACGAAACACCTAATACTGATTAACACAAATATTACGTTATTCGAAAGAAACTTAAAGTGGCAATCCTTAAGATTTCTTTTGTGTGTATAAAAAATGAGAAACCCTGATAAATCACCATGTACAGTTGTTGTTCAGAGACAGTAGACAGGCCACGACAATAGGCTACTGTCAGAGTGAACTAACTAGAAAGAGGTTCCTTGTACTCAATTCTCCTCTATCAGAATGGCACGGATTCATTCACCCAGCCATTAGCATGCACACCACACGGGCAGCCAGCAACCACAGACAGTCCAGCCCTTTAGTTACTGCAGTGTAGAGAATGGCTTCTCATCAAACCATGGAACAGTGAACCGCACTGTAATGCTACTATTCTCGGAATGCCCAAATCTGTTGTCCTGCTACATTCATGCCTTTTTGTTATACTTAACAATTTCGTTTTCTAATGAGTCTTTTCTGCTGCCCAAGAATGTGAACAGTCTCCAGATAGGCCTTTCAAGGTGACAGGGCCAGCATAATACAGTGGGTGTCGGCGGCCCCGCTTCATTTCAGTGAAAAAGACTGGAATTTCAATTAGGACTTGCCCCCTTCTGAGGACATGAATAATGCTCTCTGTTCACAGACACTATCACAGCTGGAATGACAAAGCCAATGAGCTGAGAGCAGGGCGATGGGTGCAAGACCTGCTGAGTTTGAACCAACTAACCCCAAGACCCCTTTTCTGTGTACTGCTGGGAGAAAAGTGACGGTTCACTGGTTACAGACTGCATGGGATTTGAATGTTTCGGTTATTTATAAAGGCATCATGTGCACTGAACAGGCCACTGCATTGTGACCGAAAGAGTAGATCCTGGGGTGAGGTATGAAAAAATTGCTGACACGCACAGACATATGACAGTACAAACTATATTACTGATATAAAGATATTAAAATAAGTGTAACTATATATATAATATGGAATGTGTTGTGTTTATGGTGCTGCAGAATGAAGACCAGAGTTTGTGGAAAGGAAAGGAGTTCTGAGCTCCTTACACCTGCTGACCCTAATCCTCCACAACCCACTAGATCAGCATTCCCACAATGCCCTGCAGCCGCCTGTGTTCTCATGACATACATCTATTAACTAATCTGATGACACATACAAGAAACTGACAGAAGATGCTAACTGAGGATCTCTGGGGGGGACAAAACAAGTGGGACATACAAGCTATTGAAAAATAGACCCATTTAAATGAATTTGGACACTGTGCTGTACAAAGTGGAAATGACATCATCACTGATCAAAACAATAGCCAATTAATAATGAAGATAATCCCCAAAGAAGCTTTAGCTGGGTTGCTGACTTTGGCAAAGCAAGAATATGAATCACACTCTCTGGTACACGCAACAGTAGCTCACTAGTCTTCTGTCAAGTACATAGCTCAGTCAAGAAGGCCTATTGTTTTACAAGTGAAAGAGTGGTTGACCACTAAATGCACTCTTTTCTTCTTTACTGAAAAATAACAAGGTTTGTTTGCTGTGATTGATTTTTATGGCATAACTATGACTTCTTCTCGAGTCTGGAGCTACAGGCCTACTTGCAGGTGTTACAGGTGAAACATTAAGTGCCACTGTGTTGCAGTTGCCATCCCGCAGCTGTGTTCCCACTTCTCCTTCCGTGTCTTTTACCTGTACTTCTGTAAATTGTGGGTGAATGGTACCAGATGGTTCCAAACTTCTGAATCAACACCCACATCTCTGATTGTTTCAGCAATTAAAATAGGTCTGCTGTTATGCTCATTTACCACTGTCAACCAATCAATACGGTGGCCCTGAAGTGCAAATCACAACAGCAAATAGAAAAACACAACAGCAAATCATAAAACACAACGGCAAATAGGAAAACATTTCAACAAATCATAAAACACGACGGCAAATAGGAAAACAAAATGGCAAATCATTAAACACAATGGCAAAGGAAAACACAACAGCAAATATGAAAACACTTCAATAAATCATAAAACACAACAGCATTAACTTCTACCGGAAAAGGTAGGGCCGATCTAGCTGAGGATGGACCCTCCTGATTGGACAGACGGACTGTCTGTCTTTTAACAGGAAGGAGAGGTAAAAAATACGGAAAGTGCCTACTTTTAACAGATTGACTGTTACTGTAAAAGACAGACAGTCTGTCTGTCCAATCAGGAGGGTCCATCCTCAGCTAGATCGGCCCTACCTTTTCCGGTAGAAGTTAATGCCGTTGTGTTTTATGATTTGTTGAAGTGTTTTCCTATTTGCCATTTTATTTTATGATTTGTTGAAATGTTTTCCTATTTGCCGTTGTGTTTTATGATTTGTTGAAATGTTTTCCTATTTGCCGTTGTGTTTTATGATTTGCTGTTGCGTTTTTCTATTTGCTGTTGTGATTTGCACTTCAGGGCCACCGTAAATCAAAGCTTTGTTGGTGAAATTAAAAAAAGGAATGCCATTTTTTCTTAATAGCTAGCTACCTAGCCACATCCATTCAAATTAGTGAAGAAAAGAAAAATGACCAAGAAAATGGCCACACTCGAAGATGGGGTGAAAAGCCTACCATCCAAAATCTCCCATGGGTGTAATTTGGTTGAGATTGGATGACTGTAAAGGCTAATGACTCACATAATTTTCATCATTTTCAGACTCCAAACCAGGGCCCCTTGGTGCCCTGTATGGACGCATCTGCATTTGTATGGTTTCTCCACGAACATATTCAGGCCTTTAATTTGTCGTCCGTTTCCTGATAGATGCTAACGTTCCAAGTCTTGCTTCTACATAGTAATGTACCTATTGGCCTGGTTCACTTGCCTGGTTAAAGCTCCACACCTTCAAAGCTGTAGTCACAGATGGAAATGCTTGGTGAGACCAAACTCAATTCAGGCATGCACATACTGCTGATGAGGTTTTGGAGTGCTTCTTGTGAGTGACAGGCCATTGCAGCATTGTCAGCAAACAGCACTTCCCTGATTAGGACCCAATGAACCTTGGTCTAGAGTTCCTGCAGATCGAAGAGATTTTTGGGTAAAGGCAAACTGCATCCTCAGTGGAACATAGTGACCACACAGTGTGGGGGTGAGTGCACAGCACTGTTTAACCCACAGCTAACCAGTCTCTGAGAATAGGACACATTTCTCTTAATGTGCCCTTCACATTTTAACAGAATGTAATCATCCAAAAAGCTTTGGCAGAAAGCCAATTCTACTGAAGGTAGATCATTGAGATTCTGGGTACATATGAGCAAGAACAAACTGAAGTTTATTTACAATTTTGCTCTGGCAAGTAACTACCAAAGAATGCTTCCAAGGGAGATTCCACAGTATTTTTTCTTATATATAGTGTGATTGTGTTAGCACACAAATGTCCCGAGGTGTCTTCCTTTCTTCCAAGTACTGAAGAGGGGCTATTGACTAAGAATAAGGTCATACTCATTGATTAGTCCCTTATCTGGAGGTGCAAAGAATGCCAACTAGCCATAAGCCACAGGCACTTTCCTTTGATCTGTGTAGTCTGAAATTCTCTGCAATCAAACCATAAGTAAAACACTACCAGAAGTGTATTTTTCTTTGATAAAGTTTGAGTGTGTATGTCTTAACTACACCCACCACTTCACCACTGCTACCCCCTTCCTCCCACACACAAAGAGTGACTGATATACAGCCTGTACTCTGACACACATATAAGACTAAATCCAGAGTTGCCCTAACACAACTGATTCATCAGCCTGACTAAAGAAGAACTGAAACAAGAAAGTGCAAAGGTTGCACATGCTGTTTCTGACTATCACTGGACTTCACTCAGGAATTTGCAACATGAGATAGCTTGTGGTTATGTCATGCAATGTCTCTCACAGACATCAAAGGTTAAAAATTAGACCACGACCATTAGGTCACAGAGTATGCCTTTAAGCAGGGAAGTGGTCTCCTAAAATGAAGACACAGACAAATAACAGATGTAGGATATGCATGTAGCCTAGTTTGTTAGGGAAGGAAGTCTACTGAGCAACCAAAAACGCAAACTCTGCACAAAAGGGAAATTTGACCCTGCTTAGAGGGGTGGGGGTGGGGGGGGGGAACCTGTGTGTGCACCTTAACCCAGTTATCAGGTGACAGCTAAAGCGGATTGTGTTGAAGGATGAGGACAGGTCAACCTGTGTATCATAGAAAATATCTTTCTTTGACTAAAAAGTATTTCCTGTCTGTACACATGTCCCACCCTGCCTCTCTGTATACTTCATCATCCTTTTCAGGCATTTCTTAGTCTATATCCACGACGTTCCACTTCCGGGATTGCTCTCATTCTGCTGGAAATTCTGCCGGATGTCACCGTTTTCGATGTCCATTTTCGGATGTCCCGTTACCTTTACCGCTTTCTTTGTGTTGTAATTTAATAAACTCCGGTCGATTTATGAGGACTATGGTTAACTGCTCCTCAGATCTCTGCAGGGTAAATCTAGACAGCTAGCTAGACTATCTGTCCAATCTGAGTTTTCTGTTGCACGACTAAAACAACCTTTGACCGTACACGTGTATGTGAGATATATGTGTGTATGTGTGTTTGTTGTGTTATGGTTGTCTAAGCTACTGGATGCCTAAAATTTCCCTCATGATGAATAAAGTATCTATCCATCTCTCCATCTTCCAAAACAAGTTCCTTCCTGAGGCTATTTTGCAGCGGCACCGTGGCTCCACTCGGTGCTTAGCACCGCCCAAGACGATTGGTTTAAAGAAATGCCAATAAACCAGAGCACGTTTCTCTCTCATTTCCGGAATGCTGTGTGGACTAGCCAGACCCTCCTCCGCAGCGCCGTGGAGGAAGGTCTGGCAATGCGAGACTAGGCATTTCTTAACATTCAGAATGAAGAAAAAGTTGCCTTAGTGAGATCCATTTAATGGCAGCACAATATCTCTGCAGTGATGTGAGGTGGGCCTAGCTGCTGTCCTCAGGGAGGCATAGCCATATGATAGCAAATGAAAAGCTTCTCTCTTCAGAGTCCAGATATGGCACGCTATACTCAAATCAGGCCAAAACCAGTGATAACCATCAAGGACATTACACACAAACAAAGCAAGACAGGTTAGGGGAAGAAGGCAAGCAAACAAAGCATGCCGTCTGTCAGACTGTACCAACAAACAGGAATCTGACATTGCCACAAAGGAAGCCATTTACACAGATAAATACAATAGCTTCCATCTTTCTGTGCTGCCCCTTGCACTTCACCTGTGTGCAGAGAGCTTAATGGCTGTGGTAGTTGGAGGGCACCACCGAGGAAAAAAGCACCTCATTACAGGCAACACTGGAAAGAGGACAAGACTGGCCTGGCTAGCCTGACATAACACTGCAGCAGAAAAGCATGCATCACAGATCATCCTGTCTAAGTAAAGGAGCACTACTTTACCATCACAAGGCAGGAAACATGCACACAGACAGCTGGGGAACACACATGACCATTTACGTTAAAACCTTATGGAGGACAGATGAGATGGGAGGATATAAATGAGTGTTGTCACATTACCAAACATTTGGTTTTGGTTTCGCATCATGAATATGATTCCTAAATAAAGAGGAAATGCTCTCAATTGCCCGTATTGTGGTCTATTTTTGAATGTTTTCGCTTACACACATTCCTATTAACAGTAAATACAGTTCATAATATTGCTGAGTATGGCATATAAATCCTTTTACAGCCACATGCTTTATATATAATCGTATCTTTATGACCACAACCTATCTCTACATGGTCCATATACATAGACATTTTTTGTATCGTGCTCATTTAATTATTGTACATCAGAGCACTGATTCCTTGCTATGATACCACTGCATCTCAGGCCATCCATCATCATATAACATTCATGTACTTCCCCTCCCTATGTTTCAAGTAAAATGTATTTATTTATTTATGTTAAAAGGAGTGACAGCAAACACTACTCCAATCAATACAGTCTGAGTGTCTGGGCATGTCAGCAGTAATTTTACCGTAGTGACATGAATACAAGACTTATTTTCCTTTAGAAATTGCACTTGCTAAAATGGGGTCATATAACATTCATGGACTAAACGAATATGTGATACATATAACAATGACCCTTTGTCTGGCTCTCTGATGCTTATTTTGTCCATTTCTCTCTCCTTGTCTTCCATCTTCTCTCCCAGATGTGACAAGTTTCCATAAGCAGTGAATAACAAAATCCAAGCCTCTTGGGAAAAAATAAATAATGTGTGCATTTTAGCCAGGGCTCGAGGCAAACCACAGTACTAAATCAGCTTGAAAACATATTTAGCGAGGGAGTGGCTCCATTATTGGCATTTTGTGGCGCATAGCAACAAGTGAAGATTTCCAAATTAATTGACACTGATACTATATATTTTTTTAAATGTTAAGTTATCTAGATGACTAGAAACATAAACATAATATATTGGGAAATATCCCTCGGCTAGTTTAAGTAACACCTCAGAAATCATTAATGTGTAAATATCAAGAGAAAGGGAAATAAACCTTAAAGAATACAACATTCCTTATCAAAACATAAGTGGCAACAATTTGGGCTAGCCATTTCCCCAAACCATTAGCATGAGTTTGTCCCGGAACATCGTCCATAAAATAAAACCTTTTCCATGTAGATAATCACACAGAGAGCAATCATGAGCATACAGTATACTGTATGTCAAAGGTTACTGACAGGGAAGTTATAAAGCTCTTTTTTATTACACAGCTTTGTTGAATACTCAATTCTGATTGGTCAATTACAGCATTCTACAGTCTGTTATTTCTGAAGAGCTGCTACGTATAACAGGCCGTTGCTATGTATATTCTTTCTCTCTCACACCGACACACCCTTGACATGTATAGGCTTGCCTCTACGGATTTAGACAAGAAAGTGAGCAAAAACTCCACTTAAGATGAGTTAGAGACATTTGCTCTTTACTGTAAGGCCATTATACAGACTTCTCAAAGTATACATCCTTTGCCTCTTATTAACATTTAATATTTGCTTTAAGGGAAATTAAAGATGTGAGATGAAAACCATTGAGCTCATGCATACGTGCACACACTACAGCTGGCATTTTTGTAGAGAGAAACCTCACGTCAACCCACAATTGTTTCACTAAGTTATACATTATGTGTACTTTGGTCTCTGTAATAATACTCAAACTCATATTTTTGGTGTGAATAAATATTTCAGGGAAAAAAGCAATGTATGTCTAGACAAGCATCTGATTTTAGCCCCACATACAGTAGCTGATGTGGATGCATGATATAACCTGCGCACACAAAAAGCAAGCTCTGGCCCAATGCCCCAGAACACAATCACCTTGTCTCTAGCTGATCACAAAATTCTCTCCCAAACACCCATCGCAGCCAGCTAGCATGACTCAGCTAGCTGATGTGCTGTTTGTGTTTGTATGTGAGGGGAGTAGAAGGTGAGGGTCGGGGGTTGGGGTGGTGAGGTTGTTTACCTTATGAGCAGCACCATGATGCTGAGCTATAGGTACTATATGAGCCTTGCCTGTCCCACCTGGTGCTGTGATGCTAAAAAAGCTAGCACACACTAATTGAGCACTAGGGTATACATGGCAGCACTGATCAGATGACTTTCTATAGCTATCAGCTTTGCTATTCTGCTGTTATACTTTGGAGCCAACATACTATAGATCATGGTCATACAACTATCCATTAGCATAGTTTATACATGAAAGGGCTTAATGGTATGCACATGCAAAAAACACTTGCAGTGTTGGTGAAATTGTATCACTCTTCAGAATCAGAGGTGAAAGCGTTTGCTTTCTCCATCCATATGCCGTTTCAACATTCCTCTCAGTCTTTACGTTACACCTTTCCCTACTCGTATTAGTTATTAGTCACTACTCTCTCCCTTTGTCTGAAACCACCTGGCAACCAATTCTCTTTTCTTCTGTCCCTTTGTGCCAGTTAGCATATAAGTGTCACATCATATCAGCCATGTTAGGCCCTGCAGTGGGCCTGACTTCGACAGTCCATCCTGGCAGAACGGATAGTAGCCGTGTGCAATTTGCTCTACAAAGAGCACCCATATACTGAAAACTCAATGGGTTTTGTCATCAATGCCTCCAGGGCACAATGAGGTCATATACAAGGGGCGGGGGCAGGTCGGAGTTGTCCTCTAATTACTGCAATACCCTATTCACAAGGATGTATAAAATGTACACGGATTGCAATCACTGTATTGCTATTTTTTAGATTATAAGGGCAGCATACAATGGTGGCCAGACTTTAAGATCCATGAACTAAGACTTAATTGCACATGAATTGATGAGAAAGTGGGAATTAGTGTATTGTCTCCAGTGCAAACACATCCGAAGCTGGGAGTTGGCCCTGACTTTTCTTTGTAAGCAGAGCTAAACAAAGCAAGCCACAAAGGAGGGTCATGTGGTTTATAATATTACATGCAGAAAATGTCATATGACTGACACAGTAACAGCAATAAAATTAGCTTTTGCCAACTGTCATGCAAATGCAATACATACCCTAAACAGAAAGGCTTGAAATAAAAACAATTGATACTCTCCAGTAATGTGTTATTGAACGACTGTGCTCGTCCTCTTGGAGCAGCTCTTGTGGAGTTTTTGTCGATACAGAGTGGCTGCAGGGTAAATATCATGTGACAGAGGCCACACATGATTAGAAATAAGGGCAGCGGTATAGCAACACAAAAAACAAAAAACAAAAAATAGAAATATGCAAAGCTCAAACAAACATCTTTCCAGCTCAGCCTTGCTCAAGTTGAGGTCACTATATAGTACTTCAGCAAGCTGTTCATAGACAGAGGTATAATTTTCAAAGAATCATTAGGACATTGATTAGTAAAAAAAAATAAGAAAACAGCTCATTTCTATTTCATCAATAAGTACCCAAATAAAATGGGAAACCCTGCTTTAACTGTGAGGAAGAATTATATTTGTCTAATTTGTTGACAGATCTGTGGCTGACTGATCGTTTCATGATTGTTAAATGAGGAATTAATAGCCTGAATTATAATCACCTGTTTCAGCCTGAATCAAGGAACCGTAAAGTTATGTTTGCTGTTGATGCAAATATATCAACATGGGTTATCTAACCAGACACAAATACTGCCTCTAGAGTTACTTGCCTATAAAGCTATGGGAACTTTGAACCTACTATTTAAGATATTCTTGGCTTCTAAGCCATTGTGCAACCACACAGGTACCTGAATATGATGGCAGAGGGTAAAGTGTTGCATTTACCAAAATAAAAGGAATGTATAGAATGCCTATACAATTACAACAGATTGTTCATGACCACTCAATTTACTTTGCAATCACTTGATTGCAGACTGTACAGTAAAATGGCAAATGCAAAGAATGTAAAAATAGGAGAATGGTAGAGCAAAGAGGTAAAGAAGGTAGACTTTAAGTAGAGACTGAGAAAGATAGAATAATAATAGAAGTTGAACTACAGAAAGAGTAAAGAGAAGAAAGCAAGGAGGAGGAAATATACAGGGGAAAATATAAATCTTTATTCTGACTCACAATAATTGGATTCTTTAGAAACAAATTAAGTTTATTTGGAATGCTGTCTATATTCAAATACTGTTTCCTTTTTATTAGTCAGAATGGTCAGATACTGCTCAGCTGCTCTGGCATTTAATCATTAAAGAGGCGTATGACTTATGTTTTCAAATGCCTATTTAAATCTGCCTTTATATAAAAACAAGTTGCATTGTTCACTGCGCCACTATGCAGAACAGATGTCAGATGAATCTTATCTTTTATGATGGCCAACACATTAAACTGACACATATTTGTACATGACAACACAGACATATACACTAAGAACTGCAGTGTCAAGTCTGAATTGGACAATTTAGCAGTGGACCTTTTAAAGGAACATGCCGACTTATTGGGACTTTAGCTTATTCACCGTATCCCCCAGAGTTAGATAAGTCCATACATACCCTTCTTATCTCCGTGCATGTTGTAACTCTGTCTGATGCACCCACTGCTAGCTTAGCTTAGCCCAGATCCTGGAGGTAACCGGCTCCATCTAGCCTACTGCTCCCAATAAGTGACAAAATAACGCCAACATTTTCCTATTTACATGTTGTGATTTGTCACAGCGTGTACAAATAACAAGGTCACATGAGACACAGCCATCTTCTAACTGTATACAAACTGGGAACTATATGTATATATGTTGCGCTAATCACTCCGCACAAGTAGCAGTGTTTCGCTTTCTGAGAATATTTTTCCCAGTATGTATACAGTTAGAAGATGGCTGCGTCTCATGTGACCTTGTTATTTGTACACGCTGTGACTAATACAATATTTTGTCACTTATTGGGAGCAGTAGGCTTGATGGAGCCGGTAACCTCCAGGATCTGTGCTAAACCAGGCTAGCGGTGGGTGCATCAGACAGAGTTACAACACGCACGGAGATGAGAAGGGTATGATTGGACTTATCTAACTCTGGGGGATACGGTGAATAAGCTAAAGTCCCAATAAATCGGCGTGTTCCTTTAAAATGAGGCTATACATTTTACAACTTACACATTCCTATTCTTTCTTTTGATTATTGTAGTCTCAGACTAAATCTGAATACTATTCAACCACCAGGTTGACAACCACTGATTTTCTAAGCCATAAACTGTGGGATATTGTGAAAACAAGTGATGCAGATGTCAAGTTCATTTAGATTTGATAGGACACCATAATGTACAGCTTAACTACACCCTTTTGCCTCCCTCTGTCCCTCCCTCTTTCCTTTGTCCCGGGAACAGACTAAACGGTCCTTCTATTTTGGGAGCGCGACAAAGCTTTTCAAGGTGTTCAATGTGGAGTAAATCAGAATGACAAGGACACTGAGTGCCCCTTCCTTCATCATCTCGCCCTTGCTCGCTCCCTCTCATCTTCCCCTTCCCTCCACTTTTGCCACCACCTGAGAACATTGCATTAACTGCATGGCCAATTATCAGGACACTATCAAACCTTTACTATGCAGAGAGAAAGAAGGTCACATCAACAGAGAGGATTCATTTCTGAGAAAATTAAAGTGTCCTCCTGCAGTGATGAGTGAAACTATATTAAAGACAAGTTACCACATTGCTACATTATTGCTGTGTCATTCTCCTCAGCACTTCTGTTTAGTGCAAAAGTGAAATGCTAGGATTGTCTACACACTTTCAAAGGTTTCAGCTGCTTCCTGAAAGGCCTCAAGCAAAATGTGTCAGCAAAATATTCAACCTTCGTAGTCAACACAGATAAGTACTCATTTTTCAACCAACTGTTGTCAAACCCTTCCCAGGAAAAGTGATTGTCCAATAATAGCTTACAACCATAACCAGTTCTGTCAAGATTTGGTTTTCTCAACATGCTAAGGTTGTGTGCATGGGACTCCACTAAGAGCGAGATTCTGCATTTTAACATGAGTTTGGATAATCATGTCTTTTAAATAAAAACATTTCCACAAGTAACAACAAGTAACAAGTAAGCTGGAAACATAACAAATTCTGTTCAAACAACTCAGAGAGTTAGCATTAATTAGCCAGATAGCTAGTATAAGTCTGCTAGCGAAAGCTGTTATTTCAGCCACAAAAATGGTGGCTGGCTAGAAATGTGAATCCTGTTTTCGTATACTGTGGTGTTAAATCTAAGACGTATTGTTTAAAAAATGACGATACATTTTGAGGGGTAAATTTGGTAAACTGTGTATGTACTGTGCTAGCTTGACAGGCGTAGTAACAATAACAAGCAGGGCAGGGCTTAGCAATAGGTAAATTGGCACAGAGCTTTTAGTTGAGAAATAAAGACTTACTGAGGACATAGAGAGAAAGGGTGATCCCTGCCAGGCAGAAGCCCTCAAAGAAGCGCAGGGTGCTGAACATGGGGACGTTGACAGAGAAGGCCACAGTCAGACCAAACACCAGCATGAACAGCACCGAAATGATCAGCACCGGGTGGCGGCCAAACCTACGGAGCAAGGTCAAACTTTTTTTACACGGATTGCAATTTTTGTTTTCTTCAACAAATAGTTTTTGATATTACACACCTGTAAATAAAACTGTATGCTGTGCAAGAACTTTGTTCTGAAAATCTTACCAGTCAGCAAGGATTCCAAACGTCAGGTATCCAAAGATGGATCCCACCAACAGAGAAAACTTGGCGATGTGGACTTTCCATGCGGAGTCACACACCAGACTCCACTGTAGAGACAAATATACAAATGCATTAGTTCCAAGAATGGTATGCTGGGTAATGGTAATGAAAAAAGCAGCAGCTATATATTTTTGAGATGAAACAGTTTGTATATATTGACTAACTCTACACTAGATCTGACTAATTTATGAGGCATTACTGCCATTCAAAACACATTAACACTAAAATGTGAGAAGGGCAGACTTCTGTAACAGGGCTTCCTAATTCCAAACATTATGTTCAGTTTTGATCACTGTTTAATATTGGTCTTTCAGCTCAATGAGCCCCAAAAAAATACATCTCCAAACAAGCTTGATATTTTAGAATTTCTAATGGAGTAACTACCAAACAATATAAGTGGTCTTGAAAACAGTGAATCTGCCTTACAGTGCCACAAGAAAAGGCTGGAGAAGCTCATTTGTCCTCTGCAAATCAACATCAGGGATTAAATCATCTCTTCGTATACTGATAATTTCCTCAGTCAGAATTCATTGGGTGTACATAAACTCGTCTTTTATTTTACTATTTATGTATGCCTCCTCTTATTACACTGAACTCTGAATCTCCTCATTTGCTTTGCCTACTGAAACTCTTAGCAGAAGGATTCCTGAGTGCAAACAAAGCAGTGTGGCTGCTTTTGCATTAATAAAGTATGCTTGAGTCCCCCCCCCACCCCCACCCCACAGTAGTGACAAGTTTTGATAAACAGACCTTGTACACAGCACAAGCAATGATCGTAGAGAGGGGCAGCAGCAATTCTAAACCCCAGTGAAGTATGTGCATGTGAACTTCTTGTAGGAAAAAACGTAATACCGAAACAAATCTACCCAAACCTGCAATTTTGACTACCATTGACATTATTATTCATTATTGAATTTATTTATTTATTTACTATTATTATGATTATTCAGAAGATGAATTCCACAGAGAAGGTGGACATTAGGCTGCCCAGCTGTTTCAACAGAAGCGGTAGCAAGAAGCAAACAGTGGCATATATATATATATATATATATATATATATATATATATATATATATATATATATATATATATATTATTCATCCTCGTCTTGAAATACAAAGTGAAGTTTGTTTTTACATTTTTTTCCGAGGGGCTCTAACCTATTATAACCTCTACTACCATAGTGACTCGTTTAAAATGGAATGCTCCAGGATTACCCAGAGCTATCCAGCCATCACATGATCCAGGCATGCCACTCATTCATGGTTTCAGTATCGATGTCTGCACAGAAAAAGACAAGTTCCTATTGCGCAATCACTGCACAACCAAGGGTGTTTAAAAAACTGAAGCTGCCCTCCTATGGGACTGTGACATACCGGCATATATACTGAAATGAAACTCTGAGTCTGCGATTACACCGGGACCGGCACGGCATGGCTGGATGATAGTTTGGTGACTGTGCAGACTGTCTCATATACAATAATTAATGACGTCCACACTATAGGCACAAATGGAAAAAATATGAACAGATTTTCAGCTGTAGCAGAGCAAAGAAATCCCAGAAAACTGCGATTCAGTCCAAGTCAAATCCTCTCAGCTTGTCTGCTACGCCCCCACTATTTCTGCCAGTTGCTACTTTGCTACTGTCTTGCTCATTTGGGATTAATGACGAGAAGTCAGTGTGTAGAGTTGGTTTATACGCATATAAAGCTAACAGCCGACAGAAAATGCAGAACAATGAAGGGCCAAAAGCAAATCAGTTAAAATCCCCAGGGCGCTCCGTTGACCTCTCTCAAATGACCGCCCACCAATGATCAGTCTACACCAGTAAGTCTTACTAGCTCAGATGAAGACGCTCTCAACCACAGCTGCACAGTTCTGCACTCATTGAACTAAGGCGGTGGGTGAGGGGGGTTCAAAGGAGGGAGGGTGATGGAGGAAAGCACATGAGGAGGAAGGAATAAAGATTCTACAATGTATAAACAGAACATACAAAAAGATGGGAGAGGAACGCAGAGAATAAAGGAAAGTATGGGTAAGGATAACTAAAAGCTAAAGAGAGAGGGATAGAGATGCTTAAAAGCTGTTGTGAGGAGAAAACACATGGAGAGACTGCTGCATAGTTACTGCCTAGCAACAGACCGTCACCGTGGTTATCAGACTTTTACTGCTTCCGAGTGCTAGTTTTAGAAACACTGCCGCACCGAAGTGTTAAGATCCTGTAATGTTGTGGTAGCTTAGGTGAGGGTGAGTGAGAATAACAAAAGAGAGAGCAAAAAGATAAATCTATACGACACATACTTTCTTTCCATTGCACTTTTGTGGTAAAAAAAAGAAGAAGCCAAGAAGGAAACAATACACAGATATCTGACATTGGAGATGTAGCCTGAGGGACTTAACAGCCTGAGAGCAAGTTTATATTATCTAGGTGTGACCATGTTTCAAATAACTGTCAAATTACTGTAGCATCCGGACTATACAACACACCAAATGAAAAACACTAACATGTTTGGCAAGTTAGCTGATGGCAGTTTGTTCCTGCGAACCAACAGTGACAGATGGTAAAACAACAAACCTTTTCCTATCAATCTATTATTCATTGCCTCCTATTGTTGACAGTTAAGAACCAAGAGTACACATATCTGTCACCAAAAACACCTGATATGTATCAACAACCGACCAACACTCCTGCAACCTAAATTCCATCACACAACCCTAAAAACACAGCCGTGGGTCAGACAACCCACAATGTTCACCCCTCCCTTTTAAAAGACGTATCAGAAACAAGCCTGCAGCACACACGTTTATCACACACACACATAATGCCTCAACAGAGCTTTATCTTTGGGTCACACAAGTGTCTTTCCTCCCAGCTGACGCTGTGAGTGGCTGTCATTGTGTGCTGACTGGGTATCTGCAGTGGGGTCATCGCCATTCAACAGCTGAGAAAGTTTCAAAGTGTCACACACTGATCTGGGGTCTGTGGAAGGAGCCAACCAGCTGGGTAAACAGTATGAAGGGACACAGAGCAGAGAGGCCTACATGGGTGTTCAACTACAGTATCATCTTTCAAATCTATGGGTGTGCAACACAGTGATACTGGGTCTGGGTGTACCCACCAATGTTCTTTTACAACATATTGTCCTTATCGCTTTTATAAAATACTCTAACCTACAAGAAAAATCATACAAACATGGCACTGACATAGTGTACCATTGCACCATGTAAAATGAAGTAGTACTGATTGTATTGTCAATTGCTCGATCTGCCAATTATTTTTATTTAATCATTTTTGTCATTGATTATTCAATAATTTGTTGGGTCTATAAAATATAAGAAAATACTTAACAATGTACGCCAAAGTTTCCAAAAGCCCAACCTAACATTTTTGAATGTCTTGTTTCATAATTGTGGTCATTAAGCAACTAGCTTCTAAAATATGAGGATTTCCTGCTTTTCTCAGATTTATCATCCTCATTTGTCATTTTAATTAGAATATCTTTTGAGTTCTAGATTGTTGATCAGACAAAACAAGCAATCTGTAGACATTAACTTTTTTTTTCTTTTTTTTTAAACATTTTCTGACATCTTATAGACTAAACAGAAATAACTGTGTTCTAGATTTTTTTTTTTTAATAGCTTAAATGCATGACATGGTGTCATGGTTTTGTACCAGTCCGAACGCCATTCTACAGTAAAGTTTCACAAAAGAACAAAGATCTTAAAATCTTCATCAATCCCTAAATGGTAATTGTCTCTGATTATTATACAAGAACCGAACTTTCACAGGGAATCAATTTGCTTTGATGGGGTTCTCAGGCCACTATTTCAGGCAGGTGTGTGCAGCTGCTAGCCTTCTGAATGCGAGCTGAGTAGGATAGGTTGCAGAGAGACTCTATCTGTCTCTGAGTAATGATACATTCTCATTTCTAAGGCTCAGTCCAATTAAGACATACCCTGAGGAGAGCTTTGACTCAATTAGTATGGGTCTCCACATTAACCACTTTGGATGCTTCGCCACCACCTCAACCTCCTCCGCCTCCATTAAAGCCTTCTTTCTGTGATGCCCTGAGAAAAAAGGAGTGAGCAGAAACGTGCTACTGATTCTGGAGGCAATCCCTATGTGGCATAAGGTGAAAACATCTACATTCATTACATGTTTTCCTCATGTGATATGAAGTGTTAACAGAGTAACATGGGGTTAGAATTGTGTGTTGGTACATTTTGACAGAGACACTACCGCATTTCGTCGGTGCTGGCACGGTTTTAGGAATGAAGTGTCACAGACAGCTGAGCCCAGTCATGTGCAGTTATGCCTATGCAATCCAAACACAGCGAGAAATGCAGAGTCATCACTTCCTGCTGTAGAGTCATCCTTGTTACTGCTCTGTGGTGGCGAAAGGGGGACTTGGAAGAGTAAGGGACAGGTCGTCAAAACAGATGACGAGGCCAACGACAAGTGGGGGAGTCGATTCTGCTTCAATTTTGGCTCTGATTCAGGATTCGTCCTCATGCCATCCGATTCAATTTCTCCTGACAGTGACCTTGTCAGAATGTGGACTGCATGGGTCAGGGAAGACGAGACACTTTTACCAACTGCTCAGGCCCGTCACACAGATCTGCAGTGGTGGTAGTGTCAACATGACATTATCCGTATGCATGCACAGGCAACACAAATATTAGTATATACAGGTTAACACCAGCATGAGAGGAGAGCCGACAGTGTTTAAGCACCAAACCCTTCATATCGGAAACTTCTTTGTCTTGGTTTTTTTCTCATGAGAGATCTGACCTTTTCTGTAGTAAAAAGGATCCACCCAATCGATTTCCCTCACATATGACTTCATATTCAGCTGCAGTATGAGAGTATTTTGAACGCCTCCATCCATAAAAACAGTTTATCAGCCTGGCTTTAGTTCATGCAACCCCACCCCCCAAATTACCCTGCGGAGAGTAAATTAAATCAAGACTTAAACTGTCCCCCTGGCTTATGATGCAGGGGGACATGCCAGAGTTACATTTTATTTGCTTAATTTAAATGGGGGACATTATCAGTGATAAGCAGATGGGCTGTTGGCATTACAGTGGGCACAAGCTCAGGCTGCCACAACCCCCTCCTGCAGCACAGAGAAGCTTCAAAGCCTGGCTTCAGATTTAACTCTTCCTGATAAACCTTTTGATTATGGCATGAGTGCCAAACTCTTCAGAGGTGATGATAGCGCAGACTGAAATGCAATGTACTGTTCTCCACAAGGGTGTGAATGGTTATCAGAGTGTGTATCAACATTTTAGTCTTTTTCTAAGCAAAACCAAGTGTTGAACATTACTATCTAATTATGTATTCTTTCTCTTTCTAAAGTCTTAATTGTATTCTGTGATTCTGTAAGTCTTTTCTCTGAAGATTTAATCACATTATCCCATCAATGTCAAGTTTACCCGGAGAGCCCTGTGGAATATTAAAAATACAAATATCTTGATATAATCATACAGCGTCCACATTGGGTGAAGAGCTGATATGCATAATGAGATATATAAAAACACTTCCTCCTCCTGCTAGCAGAACAACTACAGTATGACCTGCAGGCCTATGCTGTCTTCTCAGCCTGGCCTGTGCAGATAGGAATATTACAACACAATGGTGATGTGATCCCAGGTAAAAGTGCCCACAATGGAAGCTATAAGAACATCTCACTGGTGTTTGGTTAGGGCAGCATAGGGCGGGTGATGTTTGGCCAGGGATGGGGTTGCATTATTCTAGAGCGCACTAATGACCTTTGCTCCAAATCAAAAGCTCCGCGTCTATTATGTCCATTACGACAACCGGCAAATTCCACCAGCCCTGACAGGTTTGCCCAATGTGCCAATGGTGGCGTCTCTCTGCAATAGGTCACACCTTGTGTCAGCTGTTGTGATGACTCAGTCACTGTCAGCACGGTGCATGCTCTCACATATCCACAAGCCCACTACTTTCAGGTCTAATGTAAACCGAATCTGGGAATCTCCACGGAATATAGCCTTTAATGACTCAGTGCTAAACGACCCACTGTAAAGAAATGTACGCCAACTGGATGAACAAATGGAGGCATAACCACAACCACTATCCAGAAGTCAAATCATATACATAATGTTTTATTTAAATGAATGCTTCTGCTTGAAAGTGAGATTGTTTTAAGGGTGGGTGTCGTGCTGACAAGTGCAACAATGTCTCCCTCTTAATATGCAAATATATTAGGATTAGGGCGGAAACAGATGCATAACACAATATGGAAAAGGATGTCCACCCTCAAGATGGACAGCTTACCTTGGTAACCACGTTCTGTACAAGTCCCGTGTGCAGCTCGAATGTCCACTCACTGCAGCTACACTGCATGTTGGCCGTTTCATTGTGAACGGCATATTGGGCGCTGTAACTTCTATTGGCATAAATATGAGCTGGCCGCGCGCTGATGTTTTTTGGACCGTCTAACAGCGATGAATGGCTTGTAGTCTGATTAGTCAGGTTTCCCAAAGGCTGGATACATGTGTTGTTCGGCTGCGCAAGGAGGAAATTATCAGAATACTGGCTAAATCCAATGAATAACGCCGGGATCCATGTCAGCACGATCAGCTGTTTCTGGTACTTCCCAAATCCCCCGAGAAACGGCAGAATAGAGCCGTCGATGCGTGTCAGCAGCCCCGACGTACTATCGGGGGACACGAAGCCGTTCTCAGGTTGATGGTCCTCCGTGTCGAGCTGCACCACGGCCATCGCGGTTTCGCCGATAGATGCCTCCGTTGTGTAGCGAAGCCGGGGTTGCAGTGCTACCCCCTGTCGACTCCACAATGCGTCAATGCCCCTAGCTCCGGCGGTGAAAGCCGTGCGCAGTCAATCACTGGAATGGAAATAAGACGCACCTCTTTATTATCAGGAAGTTCTTCCCTCCTCCGTCTGCCACCCAAACCTGTGCGGGGCTGACTGCAGGATCAAGCTCCGAAATGAATGCGGATTGCAGTAAATTAAAGCAGTGACGAGGAATACTATTTTTATGATCTTTTCCGTCGTCTCATTCTTTGGTTGCTCTGTCGGGCAGCTGTGGCGGCAGAACGCTAGGAAGTGTTTCCTTAGGGAGCCACAGGTAACACACCTGCCCATAAAGGCTTTGTGTTGACGACTCTACCTCAACATGGCCACCTGTAACCACTGGTAACCACTTTGGAAGGGAAATGTTCATTTTCTGTGCAGCAGTAGAGCAAGGTATAGAGCTACTGCAAAATAACATTAGCATAGCTCCTTTGCCTATTGTGTAACAGTCAGTAAAAAGACACAGTACTTTTGTTTGTATATTTGTTAATGAACACACTGTTGAATCATGTGCTTGCAACCATGGTATGTGTAGCATATATAATGACAGAATACAACTGTTGTTCCACACACAATTTTGGGGAGAAATTGGAATTCCATTCAATTTTGTAAGAAAGTCACAATATCCAGTAGCCTTTTTGAGGCTCTTCCAAGTGACATTGTTCCAAACATTGTAGAATAGGTTACATACATACATACATACATACATACATACATATATACATACATACATACATACAGTACGTACATACCATAGACTCTATATAAAAGTGCATAGGCCTACATACATTCAGATTTAAATTAATTAAATGCACAGGACAGATGACCTATGGGTAGGAGGAGCTCTGTCCCCGCCCAGTTCTGTACCAAACAATACAACATGTCAATTCTAGTTTAGCTGCCAGCAAAGGTGAATAATAAAAAAAGATGAATACTCTTTATATAGGCTAACTTGTAATCAAACATTTGAGCAGAAACCACTAATATGGGAGAAAATGACTTATGTCTGTTGTATAGTGTACAGTGTACAGTTTGTGGAAGCAGCATTTAAAGGGCTATGGTCTTGACGGAGTAACGTATTTTGACTGTTCATGAGTGATCGAAGAGAGAGAGAAAAGCAAATCAATAATGTGTCTTGTTATAAATTGTAGGCTTTATTGTGTAGGCTACTACTTTGTTGGTCGTCATAGGAGTCAGCATTATGCAGTCATTTCTACTTCCTTATGATTTTGTACAGTTGTGTTGACCAAATCTCACTGAGGTTTTTGCCCTACTTTGGGCAGCCCCATACAATACTTTATGCACCAATTTACATCATAAAGGGTTTGTAACTCTCTATATTATCCTTATTCAAGATTACTCACGATGCGTTTATAGATCAATAATACCATATTTAAAAAAGAAAAGTGGTGAAATATAACTAAGACCATTCACTCAAGTACTGGGCTTATGTACGCTTTTGAGGTATTTGTACTTTACACAAGTATTTCCATCGGTTACTTTATACTTCTACTCTACATTTTGGAGGAAAATAACGTGTTTTTTACTCCATTACATTTATTCTAAAGCTTACTAGTTTCTTTTCATATTCAGATCATTAATAATAACAAAATATAAATCAACTAATAAATGATGATGTATTGTTAAATGTTAACCTACCCAGCAGTGTAAAAAGTAATTAAAATGAGTTCCACCTTTACCAGCTGCAACATTAAAGTAATTTAATTCAGTACTATAATACATGTGATTTTGAAATGAGCCATTCTACATAATCAGTACTTTTACTTTTGTATATCAGTATATTTTGACGCTAATACTTCTGTGCTTTTACTTGAGTAACATTTTGACTTGTGGTACACATTGGTATTACTACTTTTACTTACATTTCTCAATTTAACAGGTTCGTAGTTATACATGTTAGTAAGTCATTAATAATGATATTCTACTATTAATAAGGAGATTCTACTCTAATCATTTATCTTGTCTGAGTTGTAAATGTTAATTGGTTGTTAATTAATAGATTTTGTTCCAGATGATGTTGAACACTTTCCCACAGCTGAGTGGTTGAACTAAACATTTAGGGCTCTTGCTAATTCACCAAAGAACTAAAAAAGTAAATATGCTGGAGAGGGATAAACACCAGGCAGCCAACTCATTTGTATCACAACCTGGTAACCCAAAACGTGTCCTTATTAATCTATAAAGCATTATTACATTATTATTACCTGTCAATAAAGCCATACCTCATAAACCCTCTATAAAGTGTGCCCTATTGGAAAGTGGGTCCATTCTTGATAGCAACACATCAGATTTTCATCACACGCTGTGTTACACATTGTAATTTTCACATTCGATTTGCTCAGTATCAATTAAGATTATTAATTATTTTAATATTTTATTATATCTTTTGTCCTCATTTTACTGAAATTCCACCACTTGTTTTGCCAGACATATAATTAAATGAACGTATTATTGTGAATATAATAAGACATTTGGTTACAAAACAAAATACACACATAATACAGTCACACATGAATTCATTTTCTGTATTATTATTACTCAGATTTGACCTGAACACAGATGTCTTGAATTATAAACTTGATTATTTGTGTTGTAATACTCATTGTAAATGATTTAAGGAAGCCTCGTGGGATAAACTGAACGAAAGAGTTCAATATTGGCCAGGTTTGATTTACACCCCCTAGCTTCGTAGCCTATATTATTTCTCTGACCATGTGATAAGCAGATGCCTACTTCATAAACAGAACATGTGTTTAGCAATGCTTCACCCCCCTGGCCATAACGTGCTATTACATACTTTTTTCATTACTCAAGGTGTTGGATCATGCACATTTCATTTGTATCAGTTTCTCAAAGATCTGTAAGTGAAGATATATATATAATTTTTTTTTTGGACTATTTGAACCTGCATTTCTTCTCTTTTCTAATTATTTTGAGAAACAAATACCCCCAAACACATGTGTGTGACACATTAGATTGGAGTAGACCGTGACATTTGACATACATTTTAAGAATCAACACACAGCTATTGCTGCAGAGGTATTACTGCATGCACAGCAAACATGTTAGATTCTGAGCAGCCCCAGGAATGATGAGGGCCCTGAATGGCCTGGAGAGTCTTGTTTAGTTACACACTGATGACCCCTGCAGGCAGACTGGAGCAACAGCATTGCTTTCTCGACATTGCAGCATTTGCAGCCAATTATTTTTCATGTGGCAACAATCATGCAACATAAACTGTTTTGTATTTTTTGTTTGTTTTATAACATTTGTGAAGTTGAAGTGGGGATTTTCTTTTATTGTTGAAAGCAGGTTTAACATTCTCAGAAAATAAAGGACAGAATATAAGTGATAAATTAAGCTGTTAGATGTCAATTACTTACCTTAACCTATTAACTTATACTTTTTTCTTTTGCCTGCGGTTCTATTGTCTGAAAGTTTACATTAAAAAACCCATTAATGACCAGATCTATTCTATCTACATCCTTTACAAATCTGTCATTCAGATAATGGGTTTTATTGCAGTGTGCAGAAAATATTGCATGGCTGTGGGCCAACAGAAACCAGATGACTGTTGTACCGTCACACTATCTCATTGTGCTGTTTGTTATCATTTAAACCTGCTTGTCCCTCCCTAGCAACTAATTCAGGTGTGTCTAGGACAGGACCTCGCCAAGGCAATTCTGTGAGTGAGCTCAAATGTGTGTGTGTGTGTGTGTGTGTGTGTGTGTGTGTGTGTGTGTGTGAGATAGTGTGCATGCATGTGTTATGTGTCTGTCTGTGTCTCATAAACCGGCTGGTGTAAAACCAAATAAAAATTCCAGGGTGTGACTGAGCTTTCTCTCTGCAGTGAGTGATTCGTATCTATTCTGCTGTGAAAAGAAAACTGTACTTTTACTTTTCACAGTCAGATAATAGTGTTTATGTATGTACGTATGTAGGCTATGTATGTATAATATACTGTATCATAACGTATTGTGATATATATATATATATATATATATATGTATATAACTTTTAGTGCACTTTGGTTTCAAAGTCCAACAGATAGACTGGTGAACCACTGTGTGATTTATTACTTTGGGGTTAGTATCAACTTAGATAGGTAAGAAAAAACTATAAATTCATGGGCATTGTACACATAGTGTCGACTGTGCACACACACACACACACACACACGCACATGCACGCGCACGCACACACACACACACACACACACACACACACACATACACACACACGCAGCAGAATGGCCTCTGATGTTGTAGATGTGTTTCCCAGTTGATAACTTAGGCCATGGCCCTAATATTCTGGGAAATTTGGGACGATTGTAATGACCTGAGGAAGAGTTTACGTTCTACAATTACCAATATATTCTTCCAAATATTGGGCATTTGTTTATATTGAATTTCCTACTAATATATACAGTAAATTAAAATGAACTATTCATCATCAGTATCTATAATTTCATGGCAATCTTCTTTCTTTTTTTTTGCCAAATTTCTTTTTATGTAGTTAATGTAGAGAACTTGGTTTTATCTACCAGTGGTCCTGTAAAGCAGCACTGAAGACATGTCTCTTTTTCAATAGTGTTGAAGCAGTGGAAAGTCTGAGAAACCATCTGTATGTTAACAAGCTGTTGGGGAAACTCAAATCATAGCGTTAATAAGAATGACAATGTCAATTGTCTACGTAATTTAATAAACCAGCTGTCAGGGTTGTTTTTTTCCTCACTGTTTACTCAGTGAATGATATCAGTACCAGTGTCTAGAAATGATATCATATGTGTGATTTCATGTCTGACAGTAACTGTGAATCACTAGACATAATACGTTGATGTTACATACGAGTTAACCTGGTGTTGCCCTTGTATTGTTTTTGATATATGATATCAGACACTTTGGTGTGAGTCATTTTAGTTTTATATTCCAGATGTCAGTTTGGTGTGGGTAAAACATGCATAAGTGAAAAATGTACCTTTGCAACAAATATCCTCATCACAACTGGGAAATACAGCAGTGAGTGACCCACACTGGTTTTAAGTGCAGAAAGCAAACATTAGGTTAAATATTTACTCCTAAGCTGAAGATACAGTCAGCAAATATTTTATTTTCTCCACCAAGGGTCCTGTGTTCATAAAAATGAACAATGCAGACAGAAAGGAGATTAAAGAGAGAGATGAAAGATAAAAGAGGATAAACCAGAGGGCGGCTCCAGTGTATGACAGACAAACCTGAAAAGATTAACCATCCCTGCACTATTTGCCACACCTCACTCTGACTGCCTTGACATTTAAATTGCCCACAAACATTCATATCTTGCACAAAAAAAAAAGAAGAAAAAAAAAAAAAAAATATATATATATATATATATATATTTTTTTTTTCATATAGTATAGTATATAGTATATACTTTCAAATACTTTGGAAAGAAAATCCTTGCACAACAATCTCAGAAAAAAACAACTTTAAGTGAGTTGTGTGTCTCAGTTTTAATAAGGCCAAACCCTTTCTGTTGGAGAGCTTATAATTAATGCGTGCTTCCAACTATTCTTCACTATCTCATTAAACAGTACAGCAAGGTTCAGTGCCCTACTGTTCAGTCCGTCTCTCTTGGCACGAAAGCTGTTATTAGACTGAAATTTGGAAAAGTGTACATGTTCAGTCTTGTAGTGTCTTTTGTTTGGAGGACATGTATAAAGAGTGGAAAAAAGCAAACATGTAAAGCAACCCACCTGAACCTAGTAGGGAGAAAAAAAATGTAGGGTGTGTCTTTAGTTGGGTGTGTTTCATGTTTGAAACGGGTCTTTCAAGAGACATAGGTCACACACGTCAGGTCAGGTTTTTCAAATATATGCATTTAAAAAGTAAAAAAAAAAGGATAGTAATGCTTAAATGGTTTGAAAATTTCAGTTTAGGGTGTTGGTTTCCATGACCCATGCCTCCATCTCCCCCCACCTCTCTCTGTTCTCACACGTCTATGTGATGTAGTGTAGTAGTTGTGCAGATTCAATGGCTATAGCTCAAGGATAAAACACCAGAGGGCACAATATGTCTGTCAGCCTAGCTGACTATTGTTTTCTGCATCGGTCATAAAGGCTGTAAGAGTTTATTATGATCTAAGACCAAAGCACTTCAGGCATTGTTAAGTGTTTAATTTTCAGACTTTTCTTTTCCCACACTTTTTTTTTTAAACACTGCCTGACACTTGACAAAAGGTATGTGTCACCCTCCACACTCGTCTTTTTCACTCCCTTTCACTTTTCAAAACGCTTATCTGTCATGTGCTGTGTGTTTAGAGGAATGGAGAGATAAGAGAGAAGTAAGGACAATGTGAGAAAAAAAAAATGGAAAAATCTACTTGGTGGACTTGGCTCAGCTATAAGCAGCTATGCAAAACACTGAACTCTCAAATGGACTCCTTTTGACCTCAAGAACGTTGAACCCAGGATGACAAATTCTTTGCTCAACCACTATCTCTACTCACTCTTCTGGGGATTAAATGTGTTGGCTGCTGTATTTTTTAATTATTGTCAACTGTGTGTATAGCGTTATTACTTGCCAGGCTTTAAATGAGCAAACATTCCTGAGCTATAACAGAGAAGAATAAGAGCAAGCTAATTTATTGGGAACATAAATTTAAGAAGAAATCCCATTATGAGTTTAGAATAATTCTTCAGAGGGTGTATACATGAGGTTCAGTGAGCCTCAATGAAAGGACAGAGAGTCCATAGCAAAACTATTATTAGAATGTATTTCTATTTTATTTTATTTTATTACAGGAAAAATGCACAGTGATCAATATCACTGTGAATGTGTTATCGGCCAAAAGCTGATTTTCAACTGCTGTCCCTTTGCCAGATGCATGGTAAATGGTCCATTAAAACAAAAATAATGTAAATCATAACAGGAAAAGGCAGAATTGTCCAGTTTTTTGCAGTCAGATCAGATGTTATTCCAACAACTTTATGAAAAGATCAATGTAGGCCTATTCCAATTAGACTTCACAATATAGGCTATGAGGTGCACCTACTGTAACAATACAGGCATAACTCAAATTTACCAGAGATGATTAAATGTCTCAGACATTAAGCTGTCTATATAAACCTTTTAGTTGAAGATGGAAAACAAATGTCTTTGTTTATAACAAGATAGGCAACTTGTTTATCCAGTAGTGGCAAATTAGCCTATTTAACACGCTTTACGTCACTTTCCCAGGACTATATTCGTCACCAATGTTGTAATTCCTAATAATTCAACTGAGAAATCCAAGTTATGATTGCAACATAACTTTTTAGCAGAATAAACTGAGAACCCATTGAGCCCAAGCACTATATCTTCCCACACCGGCAAGAGGGTGCAGGAGTGTTTCGTAAACACAGCAAGGTGTGGTTTCTGTCCAAAAGCGGTCAGCTTCCGTCTATTCACAGCAGACCATTATCTACGCAACAAGAGACGGGGAAGGCAAGAGGTGCGCGGTCGGTCCTATGTCTGGACAGCAGAAAAAAAACGACGCAAACTTGAATACTTTCTTCAAACATAAAAAAACAACAACTCGGCAAATATGAGTTTGTACGGCTCAAACCAAAGACTGGCTACCGCGGGCCAGAGAAGTAATTCGCGACAAGATTTGGCGAACATGACGACTTCAGGTCGAAACGACGTGTTCGTCGGTGGAAACGGCTTCCAGGGAGATTACCAAGGACAGGGCACCACCTACACCTTCTCCAGGACCTCCATGCACGGCGTGGGGGCAACGAAAGCACAAGTTCTCGGCATGGGTGCGGGCGGAGGTGGTGGAATGAAGTAAGTAATCACCTGTTGCTTTGAAATTAGTTTTACGGAACGAGTGTGTGTTTGAATTTGCCATTAAACGTTCATGTTCTTTAATAAAATGCGAAACATAAACTGCACATTCTTGAGAAATATTATGTCAGCTGTGTCCAAGCAAAGCCATAAAATCCAGTTGGAAATGTTTTAGGGAATTATGTCGTTATCAGTGGGCTACTACCAAAAAGAGAAACATGTCACCAAACAGTTCCAATAAGGCCATAACTCCATTGAAGAGCACAACCATGTTCTGTCGAGTTAATTGTAGAGTTCAAGAACACAAGAAGTGTCCTGATTTTCTAATTTGATTTAGTAACGTGTTTCTAAATACTCCTAGGTCACTCCTGATCTGTTTCATAATATTCTGAATTACAGGAATTACATGAACACTCCACTTGAATGTCCTCCCACTGCTATCATCCATCATGATGTCAGTGTCTAATGTTATAACAGTGATGTCTGTGACAGAGCTTTTCAAACTATTTCCGTTTCTGTGTGGAAAAAAATCTCCCAATTGCTTAACTCATGATGAACAGAGGTTAAAGTAAAATACAGGATGTGCATGGGGGAGTTGCAAACTCTTTAAAGAGAGAAAGTCAAGAGTTGGTTGGTGTATTGGTAACCCTTTGGTGAACTGTTTCCATGTCTCACAGCCACAGAGTAAAAACAGTAAACGAGTTTGTGTTGGATTAAAATACTAGTTTATAATTGTAAAAGGATTATGCCTCATTAGAAACTACTTTGTCCTTTCTTTGATTTTAACACTTTATTGTTGTTGTTATGCCACGTTGTTCATTAAGAATGTTGGATCAGATAGTATTCATTTTAGTTTCCATGAAATCCAATGATCATTTACAAGCAATTACCAATCTAGTAACTTATTAACTATATCAACAGTATCTGTCTTTGAAACAGTATAATCAAAACTTAAAAAAACAAACAAATAAAACAAAGCTAGCTGTACATAGAATTGATTGATTCAAACACGTATTACGAGCTCTGAGAATGTATTGTTTTGTTTTTGTCTTTATGTGTAGTGTCCAGGTAATTCAGCAAAAAGCTTTGTTCCTGACAAACCAGTGCCAGGAGTTCCTGCACAGAGCGAATATGATATTCCAGGGTGTAAGTGTAGCACACAGATTACACTGAACATAATTGATCTCAAGTGTTTGTTTTCACTTCTAGTGGTAATTGGAATGACATTGACTTCATTTTTATAATGTTTTCTGTTCACACATTAACATGATGATGCCATATCAGATTTTTAAAAATCGGATAATATCATCAGTATAATTTTTCAGGTGGCTAGAGTTCAGTATCTATACTGTGTGATTTTATAGGGGGGTCCAGCCGTGGAGGTAGACAACCTGTTGATCATGGCTGCAGAAACCATGGAGCAGATGAAGGTCTATGGCAGAGAGCTGCAGCAAATGCGTATACCTAACGACATCTTCAGAAGGTAAGAAAAGAAAAGAAAAGTGCAGTGTGAGTTTGTTTGCTGTATTTGCATGTTTGCATTTGCACATGTTCATTCATGACTGTGTATATACATTCTGCCTACAGGTTAATGGGTAAAATTTGCCAATATTTGAGGTCATAGAGTAGCATCTGAATTTCATTTTGTAGTTAAACCAAACATTTTAAAGACAAAGTCATTCTGAGGAGTTATATGCTCTCTGAACATTCTTGTCATTCAGCTGTATTTGCCAAGATGAGCTCTTTAAGCTCTTAATCCATCGTTGTGCCTTAGAAGATTCACAAAGTATTTTCCTTTTTTGTACAACTCTACAGCTTAGAACAGTTCCAGCACATGCATGGTGCTTTGCAACAGCAATTAGTCAGTGGTATGGCCATACGACGGAACAGAGGCAGTGTGGGTTCCCTTGAGGGGGGGAGGATCTTTAATGATGCCATGGCCTGGATTGCCCAACAGAAGGTGAGCTCTTCATACGTCAGAGACTTTTAAGAACATTTTAAAAAAACAAAACATATATGGGTAATGTGTCTGATGCTTTCTGTGACAGCATCATCCACAAACATCTTGGCAAAACTCTGCGACCAAAAGTTTTTATAACCTGTTTGAGCAGAATGAATAGCAGCACCTGCGTGTGTGTGCATGTCTGTATACCTGGGTGAATTAGTGTACTGTGCAGCATTGTTTATGTGAAGGGAGGAGGAGTAGGGGGGAGGGGGAAGTGTGCACTATCATTTATTCTGACCTCCTGTAACTGAAACCATCTGGACACACTGCCAAAACCTGATCCATGAGTGAAAGAGGCCTGGGGGGGTGAAGAAGGATTGAAACAAAGAAGAGGAAAGAGCTCTGCCATTTGAGAAAGAGACAGCGAGAGAGAAATGCAGAAAGAGAGACAGAGTTGGGAAAGAGGGAGGGAGATAAAGACGCTGGGGGGGGAAAAAAGAAGTAAAGGAGTGTGATCTCTGACACTCTACGCTGAGTCAGTTGTTATAGGACAGAGTAGTTCAGCAGAACTCTAACATGCTCATGGGAAAACGCCATTCTACTCTCTACCTCCCCCACCCTCACACCCAACCAAAAACACACCCTGTCATTCTGTCAACGCGTCAAGCCTCACCCTTTATATTTAGTAATTAATTTCCTCCCTGTCATCTGATATAGAAACATTTCTTTATATATTTTTCTGTGACAGCCTTTGCACTTTAGGTATTTGCTTTTTTGAAACTCCAAAACTGGGAACATATCACCTGATGCACTACTGCTGCCATTTTTACTTAGTGTCTCTATTTACTGCCGGTTACGCTTTTAGCCATTGTACCTACAGTCCAACATATAACTTTGTTGACCATTCTACTCTGGACATTAGCTGTACTGCTGTCTCTTAACAGCCAAGTCACGTGTAGCTTCAGTCAAGAAGGAAAAGGGAGTGGTGAGAGAACAAAAGAGAGAGAGAGAAAAAAATGTGAGTTAAGAGCAGGGACTGGCTGAGGTCGGTTTGCCTGCAGAGCTCTTATCAAAGCTGAGTGAGTGCTGCAAGCGAGGGGAATAGTTGGGATTGTTTCCTGCTTAACAATGGACTTAATGATTATATGCTGCCACCTAGAGGACAAAGAGTGAATGAAGTCAGGGAATTGATCGCAGGCAGACTAGTGCATGTGTTGAGATTTAGAATAATATTGCCTTAAATAATAAGGAGGGCTCAGTGGGTTTTCTATTATTGAAAAAAACAAACCATAACAAGACTAAAACAATGAGTTGATGATATGAATAAGGATTGCCTGTGTAACTAAAGCCGATAAAGCTTAGTCTTCTGTGCTCCAGAGCTTCATTGTTTTCCTAAAGCTATTAAAAACACATTGATGAGCCACACCGTTGCATTGTGTGACATGTTGCACATGTTGTTACTTTGAGTCAATTCCACATACAGTACACTGTCCTGCAGACTAGAACACTACGCAGCTGAAAATAGTCCCCAAGAAATGCACAATTAACTCCTGTTTGAGTAGCATTTGCTAAACACTGCAGTGCCCAGGTGTTTAGGGAAATTACAGAGATTTAAGAAAAAATATTTTTTTTATTTGTGAATTATTTTAAAAGATTTGTGTCTTTGGTAGGAATAAATAGGCTTAGGGCAGAGTTCCACAGGTAGGAAGGGCAGAAATCATTGAGAGATGGATTATGTATTGTTTGTTTTTCATGGAGTTTGTTGACAATAAAAAGTAATAATGCCTTATTCTTTAAAATGTGTATATATACAGTATAAATATATTATTTCATGAACCATTATACAGTAACGTTCTAAAAAATATGTAATTTTGTGTCAAATGAGGTTAATTTCGACGTTGTTATTCTATGTGGACGTTATTGCATTTTAAAAGGTAATAAATACTGTGATTCTGCATCTTGTAGCGCATGATTGAGACAGCTCCATGGGGAGATGACTCCGAAACCATAGAAAAGCAAATCATAACCCAAAACAAAAACCACAGCTCCATCCAGAGGAGCCAAGAAGTAGACCGTGCCAGAGATGAACTGGTAAGTGGTCACCCTGTTTTCCTGTTTTGAAGCTCTCTCTCAGTTGCTTATTTACTTTGGACTGGAATCTTTAGATATCTTGTTTGTTGAGGAGGATGGTCATCTATGTGTCATGTGTACAAAGGTTTTGTAATCCTATTTGAAACTGAGCAAAAAACAAAATCTTGTTTTTGTAGAGGGGCGACAAGTACAACCTTTCCATCCTGGAACAAGAATGGGAAAGCTTACAGGTAGAACCAAACTCTTTAACAAAAATTGTATTTTTTTAGATTGTCAAAATCAGCAGCACCATTGTTACTTTTTATCAAATTCATAAATTTACATTGTGTCTGTCTCAGAAAATGTCCCACAGCCGTGTGGTTCAGCTGCGAGAGCTTCAGGGCATCATCGGGGAGATCTCCCGAGCCATTATGTGGGTGAATGAGAGAGAGGAGGAAGAGCTTATGTTTGACTGGGGAGACAAGAACATCGACCAGTATATCCCTAGGAAGCAAGAGAGTTACTCCGTAAGGATCTCTGTCTGAACTCTTCTTTTCTCCTGGTTGGATGTTTCCGTTTTAGTTTATGGATGTGATTATACCCTAATAATTGATGTGTTTTTATTACCTATACCATTAAATCTCAATTAAGTATGTTGGCTTTCAGAGTCCAAAGTCTAGCCTTTTGGGTCCCTTACTTTCTGTTCTCCTGACAGGGGCTGATGAGGGACCTGGAGGAGAAAGAGAAGGAGCTAAACAAGCTAAAAGGGAAAGCAGATGGACTTGTGAACAACAACCACCCTGCCTCAGATAAGATTGAAGTAAGGTGTTTTTTTTATTTTCTGGATGTTTTCCTATCCTAAAGAGCAAAGTGTTCATTGGTTTTGTACTGATGACTTTGTGTGTGCCCACAGGCCTACATGGACACCTTACAGACCCAGTGGAGCTGGCTGCTGCAGATCACCAAGTGTATCCATGTTCATTTGAAGGAGAATGCTGCCTACAGCCAAGTAAGCGCTCAGTTCAGCTCTAGCTCTTATACAAGTAGTGCACTGTATGTCAGCGTGTGAACACTAATCAAAGCTTTTTGCTGCCCTCTTCAGTTTTTCAAGGATGCCAATGAGACCTATGCGAAGCTGCAGAAGGAGTGTGAGGCTATCCGAAACAAGTACACGTGCGACAAGAACACCCCACTGGATAACCTCACGGAACTCCTGAAAAACCTGGAGGTATCATTGTACTCTTCTGCACTTCTTCCTGCTGGTGTGAAGCACAAGACATGCTTAAACTATTGGTTCTGTTGTGTGACATGTGACATTATTTTTTAGAGACTAAATAGAATGCCTCTGCATGTCTGCGTTCATTCTGTAGAGTTTTGAACTTTGAATGATAGTTGCAGTTTACAGTGACTCATTTAAAAACACAAGATCGGATTTTTGCATGTTCACAGAAAGATAAGGAGCGAGTCATGGAGAATAAGAGGCAGGTCCAAAGTCTGGTCACCAAATCTAAGACCATTGTCAGACTGAAACCTCGCAACCCTGAGGATAAGCGCAACAGCCGTGTCATTGTACAGGCCTTATGTGACTTTAAACAAGACCAGGTGGGATATATGCTCTCTCTCAATACACACACAAACACACATGCACACAGACACAGAGTAAAAAGTGGAATATTACAAATATTATTTTCTTCTGTTAATGTGTTCTGTTTTGTGCTCCAGATAGGGATTTTAAAAGGGAATGAGGGCATCCTGAAAGATAACTCGCAGCGCAGCAAGTGGCTTGTGACGGGACCTGGAGGTCTGGACATGTTGATTCCCTCTGTGTGTCTGCTGATCCCCCCACCAAACCCGCTCAGCATCGGCCTCGCCGACAAGTAAGAACCATTCAGTCAATGTAGACCAATGTAGGTCTGGGAAAATCCTGTTCAGATATTGGTCAGAGCAATTAAAAATGTTCAGCTCACGGGGATTTTTAATTTAATATATTGGATACATACAATTTCCCAGAGCTAGATAAGAAAACGGGCTTTCTTTTGGGATGGTATATTTTGCTGACATTGTCCAATAGATTCTAAAAGGTTTTTACAAGCCTGAGAGGCAAGAAATAACCATTAACCCACAAAGGTGCAAGTAATCATTCAGTTAAGAGAAAACATGAATACTTGCGTTTGATAAAAATTACATTATGTTTATCATGTAATGTCTGCATAGTAATGGCTTTTGCTGGTTACTAGGAATGAGCAGTATTATGAAGCCATCATGAGCATCTGGAATCAGCTCTACATCAACATCAAGAGTCTCATCTCATGGCAATATTGCCTCAAAGACGTGAATTACATCAACTCCCTCACTGTCAGCGTGGTAAGATTACAATAACTTATTCTTATTATTTTCCTGTTACAATAACATACCAAGCAAAGCTGAATTAGATTCAGTTTCTGTCTTATCTGAAACACTGTCTGCAGGAATTGGCTCACTTCCTGTTCCTTTTGCGTGACCTGACCCCTCTCCATTGTCTTGCAGCTGTCTAAAATGCGTCCCGACGAGTACCGCAATATCATCAAAAGACTGGAGACTCACTACCAAGAGTTCATGCGTACCAGCCAAGGTTCTGAGCTGTTTGGGGAAGAGGAGAAGAAAACCATGCAGGGCCACTTTGATAAAGCCCAAACCTACTATGATACACTGATTATACAGCTGCCTGCTTACAGTGAGTGTCAAATGTCTTTACATTATCCCTAAATTGTCAGTCCACTAAATTTGCAAAAATACTGCTGTTATTTTCCCACTTTAACCGATATTCTTAACATTTTCCACCAACCAATACAGAGGAAGAAGGGGTGAAGCCTGACAATGTCAAGCCTCCGTCTCAAAAGATCCCCAAGCCCCCTGTCGTCCCAGTCCCTGTCCAGCCTCCCCCAGCCAGTTCTACCATCAGCCTTACCCTGCTCAACAGTCTGCAAGAACTTCGACGCAGGCTGGAGCTGGCTGAGTCCGGTCTCACCAGTCATCTACACGTTCCCCTGGGGGACAACAGTGTGCACGAGTGCTCAGTGCACATCCAGAAGCTCCAGGTGTGTAACTTTTTGTTTATTGTTCTATCTGATGAAAAATGAGGTTCTTCTTTGCGACAGAAAAACACTTCAAAATGGGCAAAATATAGATGAAATATAACGAGCACTTTGTCAAACAAAACAAAACATGCATTTCTTGTTTCAAGCTCTGTGAGAAACAACTGATTATGCTAAATGTAACTTATTATGACATATTGATATTCAGACTGTGCACCAAGACTTGGACTCCATTCATGATGAGTACCTGCGTATAAGAGAAAAGATTATAAAGCAGCTGGAGGGGATACCTGCAGACTCCGAGCATGCCAAGTTCCTCCGCTCTGAACTAGAAATCATCAACCAAAAACTGAGAGGCCTGCAGGGTCTCTACACAGCCTATCTTCAAAGGTACATTATTTTAATCACATCTCCTTTTTATTTATCCCACAATGATTGAGAAAATACTGCACAAATAAAATAAATACTGGCACCGGAACTTGTGGCAACATACATCTTTACTGATTATAGACTAAAAATATATTTTTCATTAAATGTAGTGAAATTCATAAGTTAAGTTAATTTAATGTAATGACTTTGTGTCTTTAACAGGCTGTCGGCTCTTATGGCCTTGCTCCAGAACCTTCTCCAGGCTGAAGATATCATTAAAGTCAATGAGGCCCGGCTGACAGAGAAGGAGACCACCTCTCTGGACCTTCGAGAGGTGGAAAAATATCGGAGCACACTAAAGGTCTGACACACTTTTTATATTTACTTTGAACTGCAGTCTCTTGCTTTGCCAGTCTCAAGACGTATACAAACACTCACTGAATCCTTTTTGTCCTCTCTGGGACAAAAAACATGGCTGAGGTTCCACACATGGGTCACATGACAAAACCCAGTGGTGGGAATGTAACACAGTATATTTATACAAGTACTGTACTTGAGTTGAGGTACTTGTACTTTACTATTTCCATGTTTCTATGTTATGCCACTATATGGCATACGTGTACACACCACTACAATCCAGGTAAAAATAAAAGTAGTAATAATCCAATATATGATGGCATAATCATACATGTTGTCAAAGCGCCCACCTTAAATAAGACTTAAATAGAATGTATCGTTACAGTTGAAATGTTTGTGTTTTAATCTATTTTGTGATTTTTCCAATCAAGCAAATGAAGAGTGATCTGGAGCAAAAAAGAGACCTGCTGACAGCTATGGAGTCTGACCTGGCTAAAGCAGTGCACTGGAATGGTCAAATCTCCGCACCCTTCCACAAGTGTGACGTGGACTTGTCCAAGTACTCAGACCTGGTGGGTCAGATGTCGGACCGCTGGCGCCGCATCCAAACCCAGATTGACAGCAGGTAGGACAGTCTGTACATGTACACACATTGCTTCAGTACCTGTGAATATGTCTTCACATCCTCCATTCGTCAGTGCTGGTAAAAACACCCAAAAATGTCCTTTCATCCCTTCCTCTTCCTCCCACTCTTTCCTCCTCAGAGTGTGGGACTTGGAGAAGCAGGAAAAACAGCTGAATCATTATCAGCAGAGCAGCAGTCAGCTGGAACAGTGGATAGACAATGCCAGGAAGCGCCAGGACACCCTTCAGACGGTTAAGCTCAGTGACATCCAGACTCTAATGGACCACCTCAACCAACAGAAGGCACGTCTTTCCTTGTTTTACATAAACATATTGCAATCATGTAATCAATCATTTTTTTAAACTTTTTTTAATTGGAAATATCCACCATTTACAATTTATTGAGCTTCTGACAGCCGTGAGCTTTGGTGTAGGTGTGTGGATTTTATACATCACGCACAGCACAGCAGCAGTGTAAAGTGTTGCAAAACGTGTCAGTTTTTCTCAGATGATTTATGGAATTCTGCTTACTTTCCCTTGAGACCAAGAAAATTAATTTGAGTAACTGCTTATTATAATATCATTAACATTATTGTCTAATAAAGTAATGGATGTCTGAGAAGAAGCACCAACTGGACAGTGTCATGCTAGATTAAATCAGTGATTTTAATGCCCCCTTCTGACTGCACAGGCACTTCACACTGAAATTAAAGGAAAGAAGGAGAAAGTAGAGGTTGTGCAGAAAAACGCAGACACCTGTGCTTCCTCCATAAAGGTAGGTTGTCAATTAATGTGCACCGTTTTCTTTTATTTTAAAACATTTTTATAGATGTTTACAAGCTGATGAACCGAAGGCACACATTGTACAAATAATGAAGTCCATGTTGTGTTGTGGGTTTTTTAGGACTATGAGCTGCAGCTGGCTTCCTACGGTTCAGGCCTGGAAACTCTGCTTAATATTCCTATCAAGAGAACAATGCTGCAGTCCCCCGCTTCGGTGGTCAGACAAGAGGTATGAGTACTGTCTCTCCATTAAGTCATAGTAAACCAATTTTCATTTAGCTATTAGTTATTACACATTCAAGTTATCATTATATGTTGTATATACATACGTATAATTTATACAATTGTTATTTTCTTTTGTATTATGAGCTCATGTAATACAACCAATTTAAATGTTAATCGCCTAATTGCATCCGTCATGTAAAGAGCTCACCGGTTTGAAATTAACCCATGAACATTTGACATCAGTATTCATCCACCTTTTTTTAACTTCCATCAGGCGGCTGACCTCCAGTCCAACTACATAGAGCTACTCACCCGCTCTAGTGACTACTACAAGTTCCTTGGGGAGCTACTGAAGAACATGGAAGAGCTAAAGGTAGGTGTCGGATTTGTATGATGCCGTTTAAGACATCATTAAAAGTCGATAATACTGTGTTAGTAAAAAAAATAGTATGATAAAAAAAATAACATAAATGAACAAATAGGCGTTTAACAATATGAAAGTAGTTGACGTAGCTTTTTCTGCTTTTGTCAATGCTCTCAGATCAGGAACACCAAGATTGAGATGTTGGAGGAGGAACTAAAGCGTCTGAAGGACGACATCCAGGACCGTAACCAGAAAAACAAGTCTCTCGAGGATGCTTTGGCCCGCTACAAGCTGGACCTCACTCAATCACAAGAACAGCTCATTTCTATGGAGGAAGTGAAGAGAAACACAGCAATACAAGTTAGCGTTACCAAGGAGAGCCTGGACAGCACACACAACCAGCTTCAAGAGCTCAACGACCAGCTGACCCGCATTAAATACCAGCTGGATGAAGAAAAGAGGAAAAGAATGTTGGCAGAGGAACGCTACACCAGCCAGCAGGAAGAGTATGAGGCAGCTCTTCGCCGCAGACAGAAAGAACAGGACGAATTCAACTGGACCAAAATTGACTTGGAAAAGTCTGTGAAGGACAAGGACCATGAACTGGAGAGGATGAAGATACTGCTAGACGAGGAAGCGACTCGTCGACGAAACGCTGAGTCAGAAATCTCAAAGGTAAGAACACAGTGCACCCAGGAGGTTAATCAACTTAAGCAGACATACGAGACACAGATCCACGTTACCAAGACCACGATCCTAAAAGCCTCACAGCAGAAAGAAGAAGACGCAGCAGAACTGAGACTGCAAGTTGACAGACTCACTGTCGAGAAGAGAGATCTAGAGGAGGAGCTGAGGAGACTGAGGCAGTCCATTGCTCACACAGAAGAGCAGAAAAGCAGAGCAGAGCAGGAGGCCAGCCAGCAGAGGGCCTCAGTGGTACAAGAAACGAGGATGCGCAGCGAGTTGGAGATTCAGCTGAGAACACTCATGCAGCAGGGAGGACAGGATGAGCTCAAACTGAAGGAGGCCATCAAAAACAATCAGGAGAAGTCCAGGCAGATCAGCATGCTAACATTTAACCTGGAGGAAGAGGGGAAGAAGAGGAGAGCTCTGGAATTGGAAATCAATCACCTGAAACAGACTGAGGCAGACCTGAAGGCAAAGAACACCTCCTATCTGGAGTCCATTAACAAGCTTAAAGTGTACGAGCAGGAGATCAGCATCACCCGAGTAGAGCTGGAGAAGCAGACCAGTGAGAAATCCCAGGCTGAGCAGAGTACTGTCAGGCTGCAGAGCCGTATCCGAGAACTTCAGTGCTCTCTGGATGGAATGGAAGCAGAGTTGGAGAAGCAAAAGAAGACAACCCAGGAGGAGTTCACACGTAGAAAGAGAATGGAGGCAGAGTTGGAGAGGATGACCCATACTTGCAGAGAGCACACCACCACAATTAGCACACTGAAGTCTATCCAGCTAGAGACTTCCAACTATGGAAGGAAGTATGAGCAGGACATCAGTGCCCTCCAGGAGGCTCTGGACAAGAGTCTAAAGGAGCATAAAGTCACCAAGCAAGAACTGGCAGCTGTCACGGCTGAGCTGAGGACACTTAAACAGAAACTTCAGCAGGAACAGGCTCGGACTCATGAGCTCAACCAACGCAATGAGAGCCTGTATAAGACCATTGAGGAGAAGAGCCGCCAGCTTAACGAATACACTACCGAGATCGAAAAGCTGAAGACTCTGACGCAGAACCTGACCAAGGAGAGACTGAGGTTGGAGGAGGAGCTGAGGACAGTTAGACAGGAGAGAGATGAGCTGAAGCTTAGCAAAGCCACTATTGATGGAGAGAGTGCCACTCAGATCTCAGCCTTGCATGTCCAGCTTCAGAGTAGCACCAAGAAGACAGCCGAGCTCCAGGCTCTCATCAATGACCTGACCAAGGAGAGAGAAAAGCTTAAATTGGAAACAGACAAATTCCAAAAGCAATCAATCGAGGTATTTTTGATTGCATTGAAGGATCCTCTACACTTAATTGAACTAATTGTTGTCTGTTTTTGCATGGATGGCTGCATTAAGACTTAGCATTATTTCAAACTGGCCCCGTTATATAAGTGACACCTGACTTATTTTAGGAGTTTTGCTTGAAATTCACTTGCTTACAAATGGTCTTGCTTTGACATGCATGTTGTTCACCCTTTTGACTTTGCATATTATGTGACTGAACTTAACTCACACGATAAAAACTATCTCAATTATTCACTGCATACTAATTAATGTATTACATATATGTACATATCTTTTTACATACAGTATATACATTATCAATTGGTTCAACCAGTACTGACAACCGATTGACATTTCTTAACATTCAATTTGCCTGTGATTTTACAAATGATGAACTGTATATGTTGATAGGCTCTTACAACATGCTGTGTAATTAGTTCATTAGAGTTGTGGCTCTGCATAGTCTGCTTTTTTCTCTGTGCATCACTTATTGGCATTCCTTTACAGACATAATGATGTGTTTTCTTATTTCTCCCCAGACATCCATGATGGTGCATGAGTCCCAAAGCCAATACAGTGAACTGCTGCTGCAGAGGGACAGTTTGCTATCTAAGCTTAAACTGCTGGAGCAGGACAAGACTCGTCAGCAGCGCATAGAAGAGGAGCTCACCCGCATCAAGCTCACACTAGAGACTGAGCTCCGCAACAAACAGCGGCTGCAGGATGAAAAGAATGCTGTCCTCAAGGATTTCAACTACATGAAGAGCCAGTACGAGCTGAGAGACAGCCAGATTAGGCAGTTTGAATCCGACAGAGACAAGGCTGAACGAGACAGGCTCTCCCTGAAGAATGAAATTGAGAGGCTCATGCGAGAGCTAAAGAGTGTAGAGGAGAGGTTCAAGAGCCGTCTGTTGATCTCTGAAAAGGAGGCATCAGAACTGGCTCTCAAGAGAGATGCCCTGGAGAGAGAGATACACAGGCTGCAGCAGAGACCCAGCGCTCAGGCCAAGCAGACCCAGACAGATGAGAAGGTCCCAACAATCGATCCATCCAAGCTGATATTTGATGGGGTGCGCCGCAAAGTCACAGCCCACCAGCTTTGTGACTGTGATATAATCAGTAAAGCCACGCTAGACCAGCTCCTAAAGGGAAAAAAGAGCGTGGATGAGGTAGCTCTGGACATCCAGCTCAGTCTAAAGGGTACCGGCATAATTGCTGGCATGACATCCGCTTCTCAAGGGAAAATGCCATTCACTAAAGCAAAAAACAAGAAACTCCTCAGCCCGGAGAGTGCCCTAATGCTCCTGGAAGCTCAAGCTGCAACAGGCTACATAGTGGACCCTGCATTTAATGAAAAGATGCCTGTGGATACTGCCTGCTCAAGAGGGATTGTAGACACAGAAGACAGAGACACCTTGGCAACAGCTGAAGCAGCTAGCACAGGCTTCAAAGATCCATACACTGGCAAAGTGTTATCTGTAGGTCAGGCTTGCAAACAGGGCCGCGTAGACAAAGTCACAGCCATCCGCTTGCTCCAGGCTCAGGAGTCTGTTGGAGGCATATTAGACCCTGTTCTGAGTGTGTTCCTTCCAATAGATCTGGCTTTGGATCGCAATCTTATTGATGAGGAGCTCTACAGGGCTTTGGCCAAAAATCCCACCTGCTACCTGGAGCCAGCGACAGGACAGAAGATAAGCTATAATGACTTAAGGAAAAAGTGTATAGTGGAACCTGTTTCTGGCTTGCTTCTGCTCCAGGGTCCAGAAAAGCCCATGACAGTAAAGGGTCTCCGTGGTGAAGTCTCTGTTACAGACCTTGTCGACTCTGAACTGCTGGATGAAACTGATTTGGTGAAGCTCAGAGAGGGCAAGCTCACCAGCAGAGACATTGAAGACAAGCTAAAGTCTTATCTCTATGGCTCTACCTGCATTGCAGGGATCTATGATGAGGCCAATGACCGAATAATGCCTTTCTATCAGGCAATGAAGGAAGGCCTGCTCATGAGAGGAACCACCCTGGAGCTTCTTGAGGCCCAAGCTGCTTCTGGCTTTATTGTTGATCCAGTCAACAATGTGTTTTTGACAGTAGAGGAGGCCTCAAAGAGAGGCCTGGTAGGAAAAGAGTTCAAGAATAAGCTGCTGTCTGCAGAGAAGGCAGTAACTGGATACAAAGACCCATCTACAGGAATGACAATCTCCCTCTTCCAGGCTATTGAGAAAGACCTTATTGAGAAAGGTCATGGAATCCGTCTTCTTGAGGCCCAAATTGCCAGCGGTGGGATTATTGACCCCAAAGAGAGCCACCGTATTGATGTTGCTGTTGCCTATAAAAGGGGATACTTTGATAAGGAGATGAACGAGATCCTAACTTATGAAGGAGATGATACAAAAGGGTTCTTTGACCCTAATACTAAGGACAACCTGACATATCTTCAACTTAAAGACAGGTGCATAACAGATCGCAAAACAGGCCTAATACTCCTGCCACTCAAAGATAAGAAGAAGCCCCAGAAGTCACAGGAGAGCCGTACCAATATCCTGCGCAAGAGGCGAGTTGTGATCGTTGACCCAGACACTGGGCTGGAGATGTCAGTGAGGGAGGCCTATCACCGGGAACTAATTGACTATGACACTTTCCTGGAGTTGTCGGAGCAGGAGTGCGAGTGGGAGGAAATAACTATCAAGGGGTCTGATGGCTCTGCACGTTTGGTGATAGTGGATAGGAAAACAGGAACCCAGTATGACATCCAGGACTGCCTGGACCGCGGTGTCATTGACCAGAAGTCTTTGGATCAGTATCACGGCGGAACGCTAACCTTGACCCAGATTGCTGACCAAATAACCAGCAGAACCAGCAGCACAGAGATGACCATTGCAGCCATCAACGTTGATGACATGGTCACCTGCAGCAGTCCCACCCAGGGCACGCCATCTTCTCCGACCGTCCGTAAACGCTTCAACAGTATTTCAATCACTGTTTCTCCCCCTGACATGTTCGATGACCAGAGCCCTGTGGCCGCTATATTTGACACAGAGACCTTGGAGAAAATCACTGTGTCTGAAGCGCTCCGAAGAGGCATAGTTGACACTATTACAGCACAGAGGCTACTGGAGGCCCAGGCAAGCACAGGTGGTATTATCAACCCTGCCACTGGTGAGAGACTGTCACTGCAGGATGCTGTCCATCAGAGTATCATCGATGAAAGCATGAGTGCTAAGCTGAAACCTGCCCAGAAAGCCTATGTTGGTTTTGAGGATGTGAAGACTAAAAGAAAGATGTCTGCAGCAGAGGCAGTGAAGGAGACATGGTTGCCCTATGAAGCTGGCCAGAGATTTTTGGAGTTTCAGTACCTGACAGGAGGCCTGATAGAGCCTGGCATTGAACGTCGCATCACCATTGAAGAGGCTATCCGCAGAGGTTGGCTAGATGGTCAAGGGGCCCAGAAGCTTCAGGATTCACGTAATCACCAGAAGAACCTGACCTGTCCTAAGACAAAACTGAAGATCTCCTACAAGGAAGCCATGGACAGCTGCATGGTGGAAGAAAGCAATGGTATGAAGATGCTGCAGGCCACCTCAATGTCCACCAAGGGAATCAGCAGCCCTTACAATGTTTCCAACCCAGGGTCACGCTCTGGGTCCAGGGCTGGTTCCCTAGCCGGTTCCAGGAGTGGATCTCGTAGAGGCAGTGTGGATTACTCCTCTACTTACAGCTATAGCTTCTCCTCCAGCAGTACCAACTTCAGCTCTAACACTCTCTCTTAATACACAGCATAGAAAGAGTGAAACTAGAGTAGTTATACCCAGCCTATGGTGTTTGAGTGCTTTCATAACAGTTTGCTTTTCTAAATGTCTTTCTGCTACCTATGAGATTTGGGGAGGTTTGTTTAAATACTGAATCTGATTCTAAGTGTTTGTAGTTTTGGGTGATTTGGTGTTTCAATATTATACTTAATGTAGGTTATAATTAATGCTGAAAAAAATGTTAAAGGAAAATATTTTTCATAGCTGATTTTAATATGTGGCTTTGTTTTAGAATGTAACCTGTAACATTTGTTATTTCAAAATATGCTTGTTCACCTCAGCTTCAGCATGCAGTCAAAATTGCTATTTTTTACTCTTAGTTTTTTGCAGCTTGACTTTTATGTTTTCATTTATGTTTTTGGGGGAAAAAAAATGTTTTTGTTAATTGCAAATGCTGAGGTTTAGCTTAAAATGTAATGATCACTAAAATGTTATTCTCACATGATCGAAAATAAAGTTGTCATAACAATTTCGATTCGTTCATTTACTCATTCATTTACTAGCTGTATATCTATATTGTGCATAAAAAAGCGGAAGCAGTTCCCTGTGTAAGGAGAGGCTCAGCAGTATCCATTGTGACCTATGGATGGCGCTAATTGTCATGCTAAAACGGTTTGAATGCAAGCCTGTTTGCCGTCTAAGCAAAGTTGTACCACAGAGATAGAAAACAAAATTGTACACTTTGGTTATAGTGTAATATTAGCAGGACTGTGATGTTGGAATTATTAACATACTAAACCACTAGCAATGCAGGAGCTGTTTGTATAATGTTTGAAATTTGATTATAATGGTCTCGTATAGCCTACCTATATATAAATAGATAAATATAGGTACTGATAACCAAGAATTACATATAAAGGATGAAGCATGTTTTTCTTGTAGCGTAAAAATATTTTAACTGCGTGTCCAGACACCTCGATCTGGAAATTTGGACATTTTATTACAATAGATAAACCTGATGAGTATCATTTGAACAATAAAAGGCAGTCATTTACGAAATCATTATACTTGGATAGGTCAAGTGCATTTCGGCCAAAACAGGGTAAACCCAACTCTATTATTGCTAACATATTTATGTAGCCCATATTATTATTATACCAATGAACCAAAAAGTTAAAAAGAAATTGACATAATGTACAAAGTTTTGAACATAAACATACATAAAGGGCATTATAGCCCTTTGAGGCAAATTTGTGATTTTGGGTTACATGAACAAAACTGACTTGACTTAACACACAGCCTATTAGGCCTAAATGTTTGATTTGGGTGATGCAGCCTATAGTAGGAAATGCAAAAAAAAACATAACAATAGGCTAATATGTTTATTACTATGTGATTAAATGTCTTAGGGGGGTTGGAGGAAGTCTGGGTGAGAACAAATGGAGACAGGCAGAGGGAGGAGGCCGCAGAGAGGGGAGGTAGGGTGGAAGGGGGAGGGAACAAGGGAGACAGCCCTAGCGGCGCAGTGGGAGGACTATCCCATGCCAGGACTTGTGGCGGCTGTAGCGGCAGCCCGGACTGGAGGAGGAAGTGTGCTGGGGGGCTGAGCAGCAACAGCAAGGCAGCAGAGGCAGCAGTAGTAGTTCAAGAACCGAGCAAAGGCTTCCATTTTATCACCGGCAGCCACAGAAAAGGCCAAGGGGAGCACCGGGTCCAGCTGAGAGCACATTCCAGCAGAGGAAAATGAGCCTCCCAGCCTGCACTAAGCCTATATGACGGGCAGAGCTCGGCTCTTTGATCAGGACTTCACCCCACTCTTTCTCTTCCCGCAGCTCGGACTGACAAAGGGACACAGCGGAGAAAAAAAAAAGAACCACAGTAACGTTACTCGCTTTCAGGTTGAAAAGGTAAGCCACGATGTCTGAACTTTTCCACGTCAATCTTTAGCACGGAGGGTTTTTTAAAGTCTGGCTGGTCAGTAGCCTACTTAAAAGCAGCATTAGACTTCCACACACTGTATTCCCTTTTTTCTCTCATCTCTTTAGCTCTTTGCTTAGTCACATTTCATTGAGTTTGCCCATTTATTCAAAGTGCAAAACAGGGCACTGCACTCTGTATTTACTTTGGCTCAGAATCCTACTAAAACCAGGGTGTGTGTGTGTGTGTGTGTGTGTGTGTGTGTGTGTGTGTTTGTGATCCAGCTCCTCCAGCAGCACTCTCAAGTCAGAGAAGAGACTCATTCAAACTGACAAAGCACTGTGTTTTTATTTCTTTTCAATGTGAAAAAGTATTATTTAGAGCTTTTGAATTGAACTCCCTAAAGCTTGGCTTGAACTCTTTGGGTCTTTTTATCTTTTAAATGTCTTTCTCAATGAACTGTGTTTTTTTTTTTTTTTTAAATATAATGGCTATAATTTGGGGCTCCTTGGTGTTGTGGGCTCTGGTGTACTGTTGGCCTTTTAATGTGAAACACATGGGGCCATTCTTGTGGAAGACTTGTAACCAGTAGTCTGTAAAGTTCCAAAAGAAACCTTTTGTTGACTGTTTGGACTCCGTGGTCCGTGGATAAATGATGGAGACAATCAGAACGAGAGAGTATGGCTTTTTTCTTTGAGCTACAGCTGCTGTGTGGTATGTGTGGCCCTAGGGCTATGCTTCTCAGGCAGCCATTGTTGATGACATGTACAAGCGTCCTTACATCATAACAGCTACAGCCTTCTTCACCTGAAAATCAGTCCCTCCCTTGCATGGAAATCAGACACACACCTGCATTTACACCCTCTTGTGCAACTTTCTTTCAAGCAACATAAACCATGCAGGTTATTTCAAACATTTTGCAGGCTAAACTCTTTCAAGATTAGCTTTAATTACAGACCCATCGAGGCAGGAGAAACATTTTTGAACTGGCAATTATAGTTTTTGTTGGTGGTTCTATTTTGAGGTCAGGGTCGTGTTAACAATATCTTGCCCCTCAAGGCGAAATAAATATGTGACAGAAACCCAAAATGTCAGGCAGTAATTACAAAGCTCTGGTAGGGTGACAGATGAATGGGGATCCTGATAGTGTGGTTTGGACAGGTGGGTTGGCAGAGGGTTGGGGTTGTGTACCGTAAGAAGAACGCTGTGATCTAACCCTGGGAGGAACAGCATGGACGGAGCACTGGGGCATTTCACTTTGTCACAGCAGTGCCACGGCCACTTGGCTGACATGTGTAAGCCATTAAACGGAGAGAAGGATACCTGGAGAAGGAAGGAGAAAGGAAGCAATAAATAGGAGAAAGAACGGCAAGAAAGAGAGAGATGGAGGGAATGAGAGTGCGAGAGTGGGAACGTAATCCATTTTGGAACGCATTCCACTATGACCTTGGGATAGAAAACGGTAATTAGGGAGTACTTTAGGAGCCTTAAGGGTGCACAGATTTGCCCAGGGCTGTCATTTTTTTATTCCCTTCAACATATCTCATGAAAATGTGGGACAAATACATGTTAGAGTTCCAGAGTTACTAAATAAACTTACTAAAATTATCCAGCCCCCCCCTCCTGTGGCTTTTTTTTTTCAATAGTTCTCATGGTTTTGTTTATTTCAGTTCTTCAGCAGTGAATGGGTGACAAAGGCACAGCATAAGCATACAGAGTGCCTGACAGGAAAAGGTCGAAACAAACTGTGGCCTTGTCCCTCTCCGGGCCCTTCAGGCGGCATGTTATGTCACTGTGGACATGTTATCCCGCAGTATGAGGCGTGAGCTCTTGCCAAGTATGAATACAAGCCAGTTTTGAACAGTGAATCTGATGGTATCAAGGTTATTAGGTGGCTATTAGATGTGAATGCTAAATACCAAAAGGAGGGGGGGGGGGGGGGGCTACAGCCAGATGACAAGGTCACAAATCTGTTGTGGTTGTTCCAGTCATTTGATGAGTGGTAAACAGGCATTAATTGTTCTTTTCATGTGCTGGGCAAACAAATAAAGAAAGTTAATGTGAAGAAACATAGCCACATTTAGTAAAAATGTTGTTTTTGTTTTACATTTCCATTCAGCAGTCACCCCACAGGCAGCCAGACTTCCTGAAGCATTTATGGCACTTAAGGTGCTGCTGTGGTTTGCAGACAAACAGTTTAGGGGATCATTAATCTGTCCAGAGTCTCCCAAAGAGACAGAAGTGTACTGTATGTGTAGCTGTATTTTCCACAGGTGCAAATCCGAGCCAGCTCCTACATGCTGGGTTGGATGAGCTTTATCACCCCACTTTGATTTCCACCTCTATCCGTCGCTGTAGCAGCACTGCAGCGTATAACAGAGAAAGTTTGTGTTGGGGTTTGGTGCTCTCTTTTTTTCTCTCCTATTCGTGAGGAATATCAGTACACCCATTTTTTTCATTTCAGAAACATAATTTGAGTTTAATGGACCTATAAAAAATATTTGAGTTGTCATAAAATGGAAGCTGGAGCCAACAGAAGCAATTCAGTTTGATTTCGGAGTGTGTAGGGAGGGGGGGGGTGCCTCGATTGCTTTCATATGTGTGCAGACGTAATGTTTGTGGACATTATAGTTATTTTTAATTGATTATAAACACATTGCTTCTCATACTCATTTGCAATCTATTTAAATATGGATTAGTCTGTTTGGTAGATTTGAGTCTCTTATTTGGTAAAACTAGACTAAGGTTGAGTGGTTGCAGCTTCTCTAATATAAGGATTAAATGTATTTCTGATTTATAACATTGAATCCTAGCCCAAATGTTAATTAAAGCTTAACTCCCTTTTTTCATTGTCATTGCAGCAGTGTTGATATCCACATCTCATGATGTCTTTAAAATCCTTTACCTTTTTTTTTTAATCCTTTACCTTAAACTTGTTTTTCTCTTATTTAACCAAGACTCTATACTCTATTTCCTCTTCCACTGGTTGGTACAAATATGTAAAAGCAATCTGCGCGATGATGGCCATACTGAAATCGCTAATGGAAAATCGCAGAGCTGTAGACAAGTAGAAACCAGCCTACTCACATACAAACAAACTTTTGCGTAAATTGATTCAGTTGCTGTGGCTCAACCCGAGGCTCTGTAGAGTATTTATTATTTGTGACAGACAGGCATGCAACGTTTTTGCCAACTGTTACCACCACAGTGCACTCAAAAATGAAAACAACTATGAGGTAATGATTTAACCCTTAAGGTCTGTCTAACTGATGTCTAGATTTTAAGACAGTTGTCTCTGCAGTTTATGTCCTATTACATGATGCTGTCTTCTTTCATCTCGTGGTTCAACTGCTCCTACGAAATGGCAGATCCCATACAGTACAGGCCAGGTGAAGGGTGTGACTCCTAAAATAGAATCAGGCTTCATGCCTTCTGGTTCTTTCTTCCCTGCATTTCTTTTATGAATAAACGGAATGTTTGATTAACTTATTTTCAGCGTTCTGGGTGATTGAAAGAAAGGCATTTGGAGCTGGTCCCAAGTGATGGTCATGCATGTGTGAACGTGGCTGACAGCACCCACGCAGCCTAGTCAAGCACTTACCTGAGGGGTTGGAGCTGGGGTAGCCAGACACACCCTAATCCCCCAACATCCTGACCTCAGTAAACCTGTCGCAGCTTGTTCACAGTAGATCTGGCAACCCATTTTCTCGAATCTCTCTGCTTACCCCGCTCCTCTACCAGCCTTGCTCTCCCAGTGCCATGGGTGGGCTCGGGATTGTAGTTCCTTGGCACTGCGTATTCTGCCTTTGTGAGCTAATGCTGCACCTCAAACCAGGAACAAAAGCAGTCAGTGCAAATTAAAGACCAATTATCTTTTAGTGCGTGCTGGGGCAGGTCACTTATGTTAGCTTGAATGATGAGTGGGAGAAGTGAGAGGTCTAGTAGAAAAAAGGTCGTTGATTACTGCAGCGTTGCACATGAATGCTTCATGACAAATTAATAAGCCACACGATAATGTTTAGAATTTTTATGATTTATTTTAAAATGTGATATTAGCTCGTTTTGTGCATCTTTATGGGTTTTATTTGAGTTAGTTGAAACCTTTATTTCTCTTTGTTTAGTTACCTTGAAAATAGTTAGCCAATGTCAGTTAATAGTTTGACTTTTTTTTTTTAAAGATTTTTTTTTGGGCTTTTCCACCTTTTAATTGATAGGACAGCTAGGTGAGAAATGGGAGGGAGAGGGGAAAGACATGCAGGAAATCGTCACAGGTCGGACTCGAACCCTGGATCACTGCGTCGAGGCATAAACCTCTATGTATATGTGCGCCAGCTCTACCCACTGATCCAACCCGGCCACAATAGTTTGACTTTTTAAGCTTTTTTACTCTCTTGCAGAGAGTTAGATTAGAAGACTCATATCTGTCCTTTACATACTGTATAAAGCTACAGCCAGCAGCTGGTTAGTTTAGCTTAGCTTAGCTTAGCTTAGCGTAAAGTCTGGAACCAGGGGATAACAGCTAGCCTAGCTCTGCCCAAAGGTAACAAAATCAGCCTACAGCACGTGCAAAAACGAAAGTGGGAAAAAAACACGTTGTGGTTTTAGGGAGTGGTCACGTGCCAGACTATTTCTTGACGTAAGCAATTAAGTAGGAAGTTACTGTGCCCGGCTAAGAAGGAGAGTCGTTTCCAGATGCTAACCTTAGATTTGTGAAAACTCACGCGACACTCGCTGCCCAACGCCCTATGCTCCTAAAGGCAGTGACACACCAGGCCGATAATCGGCCGTCGGACAGTCTGGCGAGGTCAGTGACTCGAGTCTGTTCGGTGTGTTCCGTGCCGTTGTCCGTCGGCCTTCATTTTGGCCGACCTGACATGTTGCGTCGGAGGGCGGGCAGTCGGACTCCATAACCAATCTAATTGGTGGAATGCTAACCTGGAAATCACGTGTGTGACTAGAGTCTCTCAAAATCTGACGAAAATCTTTTAAACTGATCTTTGTCGATCTGAAATGAAGGCAGCTGCATGGCCTATTTCTCGCTTAAAATTTTTTCAGAAACACGTTTTGGTAAACTATCTTCGTAAAATATGAGATCGTATTCTGAACGAGCCGCCATTATGCCCCGGTTGAAAAATCCGGGAGCAGCCAGACCCACGTGACGCGTTCATCCAATCAGCTGCCGGTTTTCATTTTTTGGGCGACAATACAGATTAGCGCCGCCTCATGGAGACGTATTACATGGTAAAGTCGGCGTCGCTTCGGTGTGTTCTGAGGCACTTTTTGGACCTCGGGGAGCCGACTGATCAGTCCGACTGCCTTTTCTGCCAACGGTCGGCTGTCGGGTTAGTGTGTCAGGGGCTTAACCTTAACCATCTGGTAAGACTCTCACAAATCTTGGCATACCATCTAGACACGACCAAGAAAGTCCAGCACATAACCCCCCCGTACTTTTGTTTTTGTATGTATTAAACGTGTAAGGTATAATTGATTGTAGGGAGGTGTTACCTAGTATTGACAGAGCCAGGCTAGCTGTTTCCAGTCTTTATGCTCAACTAAGATATCCGGCTGGCAGTAACATTAAGCTTAATTGTTACTGCACAGACATGAGAGTGGTAACAATTTTTTCATCTAACTCTCGGCAAGAAAGCACATTAATAATGTAGTATTTCCAAGTGTCAAACTTTAAAAAAAAATATATACACCTAAATCAATTAAGTACATTTTTTCACACTCCTGGGTCACATGGAGGTAAGGTTTGGTTAGATATCCTTCCCATCTTTAGTTGGTGCAGTACTTTGACACTTCCAAAACATTACTAAGCCTTCTTCCCATGCCCCTGCCCTGGAGAGACACAGAGCCTAAGTACTGGCCGACCTGTTCATTAATTTCCCATTAGTCAACAGTTTTTCCTTAGAGTCTCGGGGGAAATAGACTAACCCCGCCATTAGTTCCAACAATCCCTGAGGACCTCTTCCCCCCCCGCTCCCACCACCTCTACCAACACACACACACACACACACACACACACAAAACACCCATCCCTGTTTCCCCGAGTGATGACCTCTTCATACACATGGCCTCTTTCATTCCGCTCTGAGGGTTGGTTTAAGCCATGCACTGTCGCTGGTTTATGGCTCCCTCTCTGGCCCCCTTCAAAGTGTTGGGCTGTAGCCTGCAGTCATTGCAGATTTAATTGACGGACACAATTTTTGACTGTGGGTCGTTTAATCACAACAAACAATTGGAGTCATTTAAGAAGGATGATGATATCTTTGGCAGCTTAAGGAATGCATTTCTGTTTGTGGGAGTGTGTGCTTGTGTTTGTGTGAAATCTGAACCATGTATCAAGCTCTGTTGATCAGTTATCTCTTACAAACGCTACAAAGGAGTATAGATCAGTTTTTTTGAAGTCATTGACATACAGCCTAATTCTGGCTCACTCGAAAGGTAGGATTTGGTTTGGTTTGCTTTATTGACAATAATGGTATATATATATTTATAAAATATGCAATAATAAGTACTGATAAAATAAATAAATGAAATGAAAAAAATAAACGTTAAAGTAGATTTAAAAAAAAGAAATAAAATAGAAATACAAATAGAAATAAAAAATACGAACTATGCAAGAGCAATTCAAATCAAAACTATAAGGCAAGCAGTACCTACAGTGTACTTCAACTAATATTGCAATAATGCTCCAAGTGAAGTGACAAAGTTGTGTGATTAGTAGCCGCAAAGTATAGTATATGTAATATGATCCACTATAACAGCATACACCAGAATAATATATTATACGATCACGTAATTATACTTGATCATATTGTTTGTCTGTATGGATATAAAAATATGACATAGTACATGCAGTAATGTAATAAAACAGTATAACATAACATAATATATTTTTTTATTCTATATTATATTTTATAATATAAAATATAATATAGAATAATATATAATACAACAATATAATACATGTTTATATGTATTTGTTGTGCAATATTTGCAAATCAGTCCAACAATATATCAGGTTTTGTCAAGGATAAAAAAGAAAATACTTTTTAGAATAGTAAATATTTGTATTCCATAAAATGTCAGTTAATAGTTTAAAACCTCTTTTAGGATGTCTTAATATCCTACATCCTAAAATATTAACTTTAAATTGTTTCTTTTGTTCGACCAAATACCGGAATTTATTAATTTGACAATCATAAAAAACAGAGAAGCAGCAAATCCTCATAACGAATAACCTGGAAACAGCAACAAACATATTTGGCACGCTCACTCAATTAAAACTATTCATTTGTTTGATTTATTGATTAAGCGACTATTAGTGTCGGATCTAGTGATGTCCGCAGTCAACACACGCAGAGCATACATAGATGACTAGATAAGAGAATAAGGCCTGTGGATGTGGTGGGGTGAGACAGGCTCTCTCCAGACCACCGCTGCAGGAAGTGCATGGCCATGAGGTCACAGGGACACGCCATCACTCAGGGATTTACAGCAACTGGTTGTAACCGGAATTCTTTGAAAGTTTTTTTTGTCTTTGTCATTGTTTCTCCAACTGACTGACATTGGGTACTAAATTGCTGGTGTTCAGTTTGTTGATACCACTGCACTGTATCTCTTTTTGCAGTTAAAAGTTAAAAGGCCTTGATCTATTGTTTCATTTCAACTGTTCACAGTTCTACAGTGTTTGTGACTCACACTGTTGACCGTTTTTGCACAAACAAGACACCCTCTGTCATGCAATCTGAAATAGAGGCCATTCTCTAAAGATATCTGTAGCAAACTTGGAAACAATGACTAAAGCTGAGGACTTTGGCCTTTTTAGGCCATCAAATATTGACTTGAGCAAAGTCACCTGCTCTAAGTGGGAATGGTGTGAGATTATTGAAGGGCCTGAGCCACCTGTGTCTCTGCTTTGATGTTTTTAACAGTAAGCCGCAGGATTCGGGATGGAGGAGGGATATGAACTCGACCTGACGTACATCACAGAACGCATCATCGCTGTGTCCTTCCCCCGTGGGTGCACAGAGGAGATCTACTCTCACAACCTGAAGGATGTCACACGAATGCTCAAGTCCAAGCATGCAGATAATTACCTGGTCAGTGCTTGTCCGTGTGCTGCTCGCTGTCTCACCTTGAAATGTCAAAGCTGAAGTGTCAAAATCCATACAGTATTGATGTCAGGGCTGATGGCCTTTCATGGGACATTGATCTCAGAGTGCATAGTTAATTGTTCACTCAACCTGATGTAAGAATCAGTGTTAAAGCATAATGTTATAATCTTAGAGACAACATTTTAAGTCATGGGCTGTCTTGTATGTTCTCTTTAGATTATCAACTTGTCAGAGAAAAGACATGATCTCACTAAAATGAACCCCAAGGTAAGTTTATGTGACATTGTGTCATCTACATAAAATAAGCACAAATTAATAATAAAAAGTCGTAGCAGGATGAGTATATATATCAATATCCATCAGTTTGGAAAATAACAAATACAATTCATTTCAACGGCAAAAGATCTCTGTTCAGCCTCTTTGATCAGCTTTGTCTAACCAGCTACAGTAAACAGTATAATATTGATTGGTACTGGATAACTTTATAGAGTTCTACTGTGTCTGTTTACAATGAGTAATGTGTTTTCAGACTCTAGATACTGGCTGGCCCGACATGCATGCTCCGCCTCTGGATAAGATCTGCACCATCTGTAAGGCAATGGAGAGCTGGCTCAATGCTGACCCCCTTCATGTGGTGGTTATACACTGCAGGGTGAGCATCTACAGGTTGTGTTGTATCAGCTGTGTCTCAGTTTTGCATTAATAATTAAGCAATTACTCCAACGTTGTAATTATTTTGTCATTTCACATGTCCTTTTTTGTTGTTTAAACCCCTGAAAACGTCTTAAGCATTTTAAGTATTTCTCTATGACATTGAGTATTCATGACATCATATTCTGATTCGCAAATAGCTCAATTCTAATTGGTGGATGGAAATATGTGACTGCCTTTTTCTGAATAAGCCATGCCCGCTTCAAAGATACAGATGCAGAGATACAGATATGTGTGAAATAACCAATAATCTTCTAACTTTGGCAGAGAATACTGTGTTTATGTACGATCCCATCACTTACAATAGGAAAATGTTTGAAAAAATAAGTATTTGGTGCCTTTTAAAACTTTAGAATTTTGCTGCGTGTGTAGTAAATCATCACCTGTCCTCTCTTGTTTCTTCAGGGTGGCAAGGGTCGAATCGGTGTCGTCATCTCATCCTTTGTGCATTTCACCGACGTATCTGCCAGGTAACCAGTAATGTGTAACATTTTCATGTTGGGTTACTATAAATGCCATAGTTTGCTCTGAATTCAGGATTTATTATAATATGAGTGCACCCACTCACTGTTGGCGGCAACAAGAACCCACAACAGTTCATGAAGACTTACGTAGACCACAAGAAATGTCATTGCCTAACCACGGCGGATTTATTTACCTGCTGTAATTTAGGTTCAAGGTGAATCAGAGAGGGAGTCAAAGAAAAGTCACCTCTTATAAACTCAAAGGGAAACCACACAATTTAAGCCATGAATCACCCTGTATTGAATTGCATGAATCAACTTGGAAACAAGCTAGTTACTGTAATAGCTTCTGGCCACAGTGTCAGTTTCATGAAATCTATTCATGAAGGAACCCAATTTAAAATTTTCTAACCATTGTCATTGTCTAAGCCCTAAAGTAAAGAAATGCAGCAAATGTTAGGAGAGTGTTATGCTACTATGTAGATCCTCTCTGCACACAGCAGTCATTGTGGCATGAGCGCACATCAGCCTTCGATTTAGACTCCGCTTCCCTTAGTGTTTGCGTCCCGCTGGGGAAGACCGGGTCGGTAAGGCGAATTTGAAAGACAGAGGGCAAGAAGAAGTAGGGAAAGAGATAGGAAAACAATGAGGCAGATTTACAATGGAATAGATTCATGGGAGGGGGCAGAGGGAGAGGGTCCGCGATAGAGAAACAGAGCTGTGGTGAAAAGGCTCCAGTGCCTGTTGGTTTTAGGTCTGTCTGAATAGCAGAGCTGTGCACACACTCTGGCCTCTCTCTGTCCTCTTCTCCCCTTCCTTGTTTACTTAAGGCTGGCATTCTCTTCCTCTCTGCTGGAATCCCCTGTCTCTCCGCTTACTTTCACTCTAGTCCATTATGGATGTTTATGCATGTGTGTGTTTGTTGTCCTAATTTAAGTCAGGGTTAACACTATTCAATTATAGTGCAACAGAGTGTAATCTCTCTCTTGAGTTATAATTACCCAAAGTGTTTAATGTGTCTCACTGTCTCCCTCAAAGTGCTGATCAGGCGTTGGACCGTTTCGCGATGAGGAAATACTACGATGATAAGGTTTCAGCTCTGATGACACCTTCGCAGAAACGGTAAGACCCAAAACTTGAACACGCCCTTCTGTATAGCAACATGCTCCTAACCATGTGTTGTTTGACTGGTGCTCTGAAAACACATTCATGTCCCAGACCCATCTGATTCAATACAAAACTTTACAAGTCCTGGGGCTGTTTGTCTATTTTCTTTTTTTACTGAAAAGCCCGTCATTGTGGATCATTGTAATGAGAATGGGACCCCATGGTGACTTGGTGTAATCCTAATGCTGTGTATCACTGTGAATCATCATTGCTTACACTGATTGCTCTCAGACAGAACTGGTTTCTCCACATTCTTTTCTTCCAGTTCCTCTAAATTTTCGTGTCCCCCAAGTTTATGTGAGGTAAACCTTTAGCAATTACAACATGGCAGATGAAAATGTCTTGATAGAAATGCAAATTTGATATCTGAGTTACGGTACCAAAACCAAGACGGTACTTTTTGTGATTCTTTGCTGTGAGGAATTTAAACATGTTTTGCTGTAAATCCCTTTTTTCATTTAATAAAAGAAGCCAAACTTCTCCAATTTTAAATGTTGATTTAAAGGAAATGGAGACTGAAAAAGGGGAACACAGCTAGCTGCTAGAATAATTCACATTCAACGTAAAGACATGAGAGTAGTATACATCTTCTCAGCTAACTATATAGGGAATAAGAGTAATGTTCCAAAATGTAAACTATTGTTAAGTCTGAGAAAAATAACCCTGGTGATGTCATAGTGATGTCACCAGGGTTATCTCCGTTTGGGCTTGGAGATTACCATTTTTTATGCAAGGCTGGAGTTACACACTTGAAGCTATTTGCCAGGCAAGGAGGGTCTAATGAAAAAATGTCATCAAGTTGCATTATGGGAAGTGTAGGATCCAGTGTCTGTGGAAGTTGCCCCCACACTAGGGATTCAAAGCCTGTTTATCTCGGCCCTGTGTTGCACTAATTATGAGCAATCTCTTTTGCTGTGGAGTACCCCTTTAACACAAGCAGTTGTCTAAGAACGTTGCCTTTAGTGAAATACAGTCTAAAATTTGAAAAGCTGTGGTCAGTAAATATCTGAATAAAAAAAAAAATAAACAAGTCTACCTGACACATTTTGGATTGTCCTAAAAAACACGTGATACCCTTGATATTTAGTTTTTGGTTGTGGGAATTACTTCCAATAGTCAGTCGTGTGTATTATTTACATCCATCTCTGTTCTTTCATGTCAGGTATGTTTGGATCCTCAACAGTCTTCTAAGTGGATCCATGAAGATCAATGCCTCACCCTTGTTCCTGCACTGCGTCATCCTTCACGGGATCCCAAACTTTGACGCCACTGGAGGTTAAACTCATATTGTTTACCACTATACACAGCTGCAACTCCCAATGAATATACAGTGACTGCCACCATGACAGCATAAAAGAACCCAGACACAACCACATCAGAGCTGGAGCAGTAAACAAGATGGAGACTTATCTGTACTTTACATCGTTCTCTTTTTCCAACACACACACACACACACACACACACATGCTCAGACAGATAGAGGCACTTACATAAACAGAACTGAAGAGAAGAACTTCTTTATACGTTCCCAGTAAACCCATGGGAATTCACTCCCATGTTTGCATGTAAATAGCTGTTTTTACTAATTTCACTGAAACAACACAGGTCTTCGTCACATCGTGGAGCTGAAATCCCTTTCTCTCAACAACTGCTTATTACACTTGCTGTGAGCAAAACAATCTGAGAAGCTACTCATGAATATCTTATCCTAACAGGCTACTTAATGCCATGTTATTAACTATTTATTAATTTTATCTTTTTTCTTTCCAGTATGTCGTCCGTACATCAAGGTTTACCAGGGAATGCAAGCAGTGTATTCATCTGGAATCTAGTAAGTAGCTTTTACATGTGGTACAGTAATTTGTTTGCTTCCAAGAATATTGGAATACATTCAATTAAATCATCTTTGTTTTACTTACGTTAATGCTGACTTAGTGCTTTCTGTAAATATCTGTGATTGCTTCCAAACTCACTTTAAATCACTTCTCTGTTGTTTTTGTTTCAGTCACATTGGTCCAGGCCACAGAGACCGTGTATGCATTACCCTGGAGCCTGCCCAGCTTCTAAAAGGAGACATCATGGTAGGAAAAAAAAAAGCCTTCTCAAAGTTTCTGACATCAGTATTGATTGTAGTAATAACATTGATGTATTTTCTTTTGCAGATTAAATGCTATCACAAGGGTGACGTAACTTCCGATCGTGAAGTTATTTTCCGACTGCAATTCCACACGGGAGCAGTGCAGGGCTACAACCTGATGTTTGAAAAAGAGGACATGGAGACTGCCAACAAAGGTAGACCTGAAAAAAAAACCTAAGAGCAGGTCTCAACGTGCCTCTGCTGGTTTACGGCGACTCCTGTGCTCCACGCAGCATCTGCAGGACTCAGTCTGGACTTAATTTAGACTTGGCACTTTGAGACCAATAATCTTGTTTTACCAAACATTTTACGTGTACTGAGAGAATCCTATTCACAGACAACACCATTTGTCCTTCCACCTCTGAATGGCCACACTAATGGCATTCCTGTGTGCTTAAATTCCAGATCCCAGATTTGCAGATTATGGTAAAGTGGAGCTGGTGTTCTCCGAGGGACCAGAGAGGATTCCAGGTAGATTCCTAACTCTTCTGGGTTTTTATAAAAAAAAAAAGTTGCTACTGGGAGAGGTAGTTGGAAAAGCAGACACAAAGCTTTCTCCATTTTCCCCTCCGTGTTGTCCTGGGCTCCGTTCCTCCCCCTCTGCCCCATGGTGAGAAGGGATGTGGAATGCTGCAGAGGGGAAATGTAGTGTGAAGTGTGTGCTGACAGAGAGGTAAAGAAACACAGCATGTGGTGCCCCAGAGCCCCACAGGAGTGGGATGTTGTGTGGATCTGTGTATATGTGTTGTATGTATTTGCCTACTATTGCTGTAGCATAATTACAATATTCTGGCAAGGGTGATATTGTTGTCCCCCAACAATGACATTGCAATCCATAGCATCATCGGTGAAAGTGAAACCTTGAATACAACTTGGACTTTATGCATGAAGAATGAAAGTGGGGAGCTAGCCTGGCTCTGTCCAAATAAACTCTGTGTACCACCACCTCTAAAACTCAGCAATTAACACATTATATCCAGTTTAATCCTTAATAAAACAAAAGTGTAAAAACGACAATTGATGTTTTACCTTTGACAAGGCCAGGCTAGCAGTTTTCTGTCTTTATGCTAAGCTAAGCTAAGCTAACTGTCTGCTGGCTGTCGCATCATATTTAGCATACTGACATTTCAACAGTATTGAACTTCTCATCTCACTTTCAGCAAGAAAGCGAATGAGCGCATTTCCCAAAATGTTAAACTATTCCTTTTTAAACGGCTTCTATACCTGAACAATCTAGTAAAAGGAGGGAATTCTGAAACACTTTCTTTTTATAGTTTTGTTTGAATAGTAAGATTTGTGCATACTATATATATTCAGGACTGAGTAATGCAAAGTGAACTCTTCAAATCTACCATAGTGATGCAATTCCACTAAAAGCTCTTAATATTAAATTATTGCCCATCCCTAAATATTTACACAAAAAATTCCTGCTAAGACAGATCCTTCTTTGTCCTCCCTCGAGCCATAACATTATGATGAATAGTATTTTATGCTACTCACTGTGTGGTAAAGAAAAAAACACCTTGATACAGTATCAACAATAATGTTATTTTTGGGTCCAGATGCTGACAGGTGGCAAAATGGGGCGGATGTTATTGTGGACTACAACACAGCAGATCCACTAATCCGCTGGGACTCCTACCAGAACATCTGTGATGGTGAAGGTACAGGAATTACGCTACATTAGTCACTACATGACTCACAAGACTTTATAACAATGCCAAGGTCTGCCTAATGAATCAGGCTCTACCTGAGTGAAAATACCTGTGGCTGTTTTATGAATGGAAGAAGTATGAGTAGGTTGTTATTTAGACATGAAATGGAGTTCCCCCCACTTTCATCTCTCTGTTACTTTTCCACTATTCACTCTGTTCTCTCTGTTTCACAAACACACACACACACATGCTCTCTTTTTTTTTCTTCTCAGGGAATTACCACAGTCTGACAGGTCCTCTGCTCCATGTTATTAAGGGACTGTAGTGTGATTGCATTAACATGCAAACACAGTCACCACTAACTTGGTTTATGTTGCAAGCATTGCTTACAGGAGTTATTACTCATGAGTGGGACTTAAAACAGAGGCAGCCAGGCCCTGTGGAAACAAGACTTTTATTATGGCGAGGAAAGGAAAAGAAAGCTGAAATGTACCTTTAGGTTGCAGTATGATAGGCATGACAAGCAGTGTTGTTACTGTGTGAAGGATAGGGAGGATTGTTGTTGTACGTAGGGAATGCTGGGTTCAGAGGAAGAGCAATTAGTTCTCAAGAGATTTCTATTTTGTTGTTTCTTGAAATGAATAGGCATGCTTTAACCATCCCACACACAAACACACACATACACACTCTCACTAGCGCCTGCACAGACACACATAGACTCCGACTCAGAGCCACACTGTCGGGGCGTCCTGTCCTAGCTGTGGTTGTTGCTCTCCACTCAACCGCAGAATTCACAACAACCCAGAATAGAGCGACGTGGTGGTACCACGTCGCTCTATTCTGGGAGGTTGTTGCTCTATTCCGCATTAAAACCCAGATCCACCCTTTCCCAGAGTGTTTTTATAAGCTAAGTTCAGCTTAATGAAAATGAGCTGCCGTTTTTTTTTTAATTTTCATTTAAAATACCCCAACAAGTCCATATATAATTGTATGCACTCTTCTGGGAATGCAATGAAAGAGCAAAACACTCAAATTTAAGAATCCATCAAAGCAAAGCAAAGACATTAACAAAGGAGCATTTTTTTCTCTTGCCTTGATTCCAAAGCATTCATGTGGGATATTTACAGCCTTGCTTTCTCATGTAAACACTACATCGGAGACAGGAGACTGGGAGCTTTGTTGGAATTCTGCATCTTCTTACCACCACTTCTCTGGCAGGCCCAGTTTGACTCTGAAAGGCTGTCACTCAGAGGTTGGTCAGGAGGAGGAAGTCTGAAAAACATTTGCCACTGTAGTGCTAAGGTTGTGAAAAGAAAATCTCATTTACTTCAATGGCTTTTTGTCAATCACCAGTGAGAGTGTGTACTTATCCCCACATGTGAATGAAGAGTTGAATTTTAAAAGATTGTTTTTCCAGAAAGGTTGTTTACTTTGGTTTACTGTCAAAGTAGGCTGTTGTCTTTAGTGAAGCTTGGCTTACAGCTGCTGACCGCACTGAAACGAGAGAGTTAATCAGACTTCAAGCTAACTGAGGTGTACAGGTGTAATATATATAGGAAGACTAGACTAAGACGACAAATTCACAGTCCTGGCAAGAGTTCTGTTGGATTACAAGAATTTATTTCGGGACCCCAACATTTATAAAAGGTTCAGTGTGGTTTAAAAATATTTGATGGCTCATGCTCATACTTCCTGGGCTTTTTTCATTTGGCAAATAAGATAATAAATACTTGGAATTGAAGTTGATTGCTCTTTTGTTACACCTGAGCAAAATCCCGGATTCATTTGTGACACAGGATGACTTCTCTTTAAAACACTTATGGCTACAGGCAAATCCTCTAACCAAGAATGACTGGACTGCAATTGTACTGTCTTGCCCATTTCATACCGTACACTTCTCTTGAAAATTTCAATTTAAAAAAGTTGCAAAGAAGTATCAAAGCTGTAAAAAGAGAGAAAAGCTCAATGGATCACCTAGAGTAACTGATAAGTTGTTTCTGCAAGGTAATATATGCTGTGGAATTTTTTAAATGTAGTTTTTCAATGTTTGTTCACCTTCACGGCATTTTAGAGGCGGAATTCTCAGTGATGGATATCTCAAATCTGTCTGCATTGTATAATACCACTAGGGGTTTGAGATAAAATGTTAATTTAACTCTTTCATAATGCAGTTTTTTTCATACATTTTCTGTACAGCATGTTCTGTACAAATTGTACACAGGACTTTAAGAGTTTTTTTTCCCAGAGGGCTGTCATCTACACATCGGAGGTACATGTAGAAGCTTGGGCGGAAGAAAATAAGGATGATGAAGATCATCGTTATGCTTTCGACTCACAGTTTTGGCATTTAGGAGGTGCAGGATGGTAGTAACTGAGAAGGAATGGAAAGGGTTGGGTAATTGCATATCCATACACAACCCGACCTCCTCCCGCGACACGAGAGCAGCTTGAGGAATGGTTCTGGTTTTGCTGCTCTCTGCACTGTAATTGGTGGATTATTCAGGGACTGACCATACCACAACATGATGAATGCTAGATATAAATGGTTTAAATGATTTTCTTAAGCAAAGAACATACTTGGTTAACCATTCATGGGTTTGTTAATGTCAGTGTTAATCCTGATAGGTAAAACAGTTTTTAAAACAATTGTTGAACCCCATAATTGAGTTTGGGGCACATCTGTTTCGTGCCGATATTATTCATGAGGACAGCAGGCATGCAATTTCATGACACACAAGAGGGAGAGAAAAACAACTTGGCTTTGTGCTTTTCAGAACTCCAAGTAGAAGGCAAGGATTGCTTTAATGAAAAAGTGTCTTTTTAGAGAGTAAAAAAATCTGGAGCTGCAGGAATGTTGTTTTCTTTCTCTGATCCTCTCTGGGCCGCCCTCTCTCTCTTTCTTTCCCTCTTTTTCCCCCCCTCTCTCCCCAGTGGGGTAGTCCCCCTAATGCAGGGCAAGAGGTCGGGTTACTGCTTTCCTCCAGCCTGCCTCCGTCCTGAAACCCCGCCTCACTTGTTTACATTCCTCTGCCCTTATTTGGAGATCTCAAGGTCCCCCCCTCTTGTGTGGAGTGCAAACACTCTCACCTTCTCAGCAGAGAAAGAAAGCAGGGGCCAACATATTCATACACTCTTGTTTTGACCCTGACCATTATCTGCTGGTTGAAAGCCATGTCTGCTCTCTTGCGTCTTTATTGCCTCTTCTCTACAAGTTTTGTTTTACCGGAGACTGGGATTGTCTTGTGTGCTTACCTGGTAGTGGCTGCGAAGGTAAGAGATTTTTTTTTTCTTGAGACAGATGGGCGGCCATGAGGGGGAGGGAAAAGAAAAGAGAGGCAGGACGATGACAGGGGTGACAGAGAGAGAGAAAGAAAGATGGCCAGCATTGAGAGAAAAGGGAAACATCCATCCTAAAACCTGATTGCACCTTGCCAGAAGGATTGTTACGAGAGGGAGTTGTTGGAAAACTCCCAGCGGAACTGGCCTGCATGGAGGCCTGAGCCAAGGCTGCTCAAGGCCAGATGCAGGTTTCACTGGTGTGTTTGTGTGAGCCAGGGGGGGCTAGCTATACATACAGGAACTTTGCAGAGGAGGAGTAGGGGGAGCTTTTTATCATGCGTTTCCAGTCATGGTTTGACTGAAAGGCAAGTACTTAAGGCGGCAGATTGAGGGAGAAGCGTAGGAGTCATGTTCCAGCTGCTCACACGCACTTCTTCTCCAGCCATCATTTTGCGTAAGTCTAGGTAAACTAGATTCTTGTTGTTTTCTTTTGTGATGGATTTGACTCTGCCTCGCATAATGACTGTGATTTGTCTTTCACTTCTGAGGATTAAGGAGGTTGTTTGGACATATGCTGGGGGCCAAGGGGCAGGCGAGAGGGAGTAGTGTGGCCTTAATCACAGCTGGGTGAGGAATGCAGGGGTCAGACTCTGAAGATCCTCTTGTAGCGCCATACGGAATACTTAACATCTATTATATAACTTGAGCATGAGGAACACCTTTGTCTGCTGTAGACGCTGCATACACTAGCACCTTGGCAGTTCACCTTGTGGCAAGGTGGAAGCTGTTATGGCAAAATGAGCAGAATATCTTTGCTTGAAATAAACTCAACTCAGAACAAAGGATTTGCATAATTTTGGTGATTCTACTAGGGATTTTTTTTCTGACACATCTAATGAGGCGAACTGTTTCACATATATTTTATTTTAACATATATTTCTTCTGTCAATGTATGAATGTCCTAGTTATTTGTAGTCGGGTGTTCTATGTTGTCTGGAATGTTGTCTTTGTCAGGTGAGTCAAGTGTTGAGCTTTGTCTGTAACAGATTCTAAATGATGGAGTTTGTGAGCTGACATGACTGTGCATGTTAACAGAGTTCTGTCTGTGGTTTTGCGCCATTTGTCTTCGTCTGCGTGAGCCTCTGCTGTCTGTGTTTCTCTGTGTGTACGTGTGCCCATACCAGCTGACCGTATGAAGCGCTGCATCTCTTCTATTTTCCAGCGCCACGATCTCAAGGCCTAACCCAGGACAAAGCGGCGAACAAGAGGAGCCCCAGCGGAGGAGAAGCGACGCTGGGCAGAGGGGCCCGCACAACCTCCGCCACCTCCAGCCCTGACCACAGTGACCACGCCCTCTCTGTCAGCAGCGACTCGGGCCTGTCTAGCACTTCTCTGTGGGCTGACAGACCCACACCTGTCCCCACCCCAACCACCACCACCACCACCACCATCAGGCCTAACCAGGGCCCCAGCCAGCAGGAAAAGGTCCAGTTGAAGCGTCTTTTAAGTGGCTTTGGTCTCGATGACCCCTCACTGAGGGAGATGGGTGATCAAGGCCCCATAGTGGGCATCCAGCAGATAGTCCCAGCGCAAGTGCACATCAACGGAGACCCCAGACCCCGAGAGAGGGAAACGGACATCCTGGATGATGAGGTCATTACAGGTCATGATCTGCACAGTGTGGACAGCTTAGGGACCTTGTCGTCCTCCTGCCACAAGAGCAGCCAGAACTCCCTGCTGTCAGATGGCTTTGGGAGTCCCGGGGGAGAGGAGCAGCAAAGCCAGAGCCAACACCACCTCCATCACCCTGCACACCCTCCTATGGAGGAGTATGAGAGAGCCTATGCTGAGGCGAGAAGGGGCTGTCTGAGCTCCAGGAGCAACTCTGTGGCCTCTGCTAATCCCAGCAGTGCTCCTATGCCCAAGCAGCACGTCTACAGACAGGGAAGCTATTCCACACAGTCCTGGGTTCGCCAGCAGCAGATGGTTGCTGCACAACAGTTTATCTACATGGCAGAGGATGGAAATGAGACAGAAAGATACCCAGGGAACAAGCAAGGGAGCAGTTCACCCAAAGCAGGCCTGCTTACTGAGCCACAGGGCCTTAGCAGGGACATGACGACAGATGCTATGACAAACACAGCGCCACACAACAAACAGGCAACCATGAACAATAACAACAACAACAAACGTGACGAGGAGTTCAAATCTCTCACGATGGACATTGACAACTCCATCGACCAGCTCAACCAGCTGATCATGGACCTGGATCCCACCTTCGCGCCGGTTTCGAGCCACAGCAGCTCCATTAAGAGGAACGGCGGGACGCACGTGAACGGCTCAGTCTCCAAATGCTCGAACGGCATAAATCTCCGATTCAACGATAATAACGCAGCCACCCTGAAAAACACACAGCAGACAGGTAAGTCTAACAGTCAGTCAGTCTGGGTGTGGTGGTGGTGATGATGAAGTGTGGTCTGGAAGTGAGTTTGTGAAAAGAAATGTGTGACAGTCATTATGAAACCAGAGAAGTTGTTTTGCCAGAAATGTCTGATAAATATGACAAAGATATAAGTAATAAAACAACTTTAATTAACATGCTAGGAATATTTATAAATAGACAGAGTTGTTCCTCTCCAAGAGTATCATCTTTTCTTCTCCATTCACTACAGAGTTAACTTAACAAAGCACTCCTCCTCCTCCTCCTCCTCCTCCTCCCTCTCCCACCTGGCATGTTTTAGTGGCAGAAATAGCAGGGTTGTTGCCAGGTTTTCAGATGTTTTCAGTATGAATCTGAGGGAAGAGCGCCGTCCAGACTTGTCTGTATAGCTATCTGAGTAGAGGATCAGGACCGTACATCAAGAGAGGGAGAGCAGCTGTCATCGACCTCTGAACATTGCTGTCTCTCAGTGTTTGATTATAGAGATTGCATGATGAATACAGATATTTACAAAATCAAAGTCCTTAACCTTATGTTTCCCTCAGACCTTCCCACTGCTTATTGTTGTGTGTAGAAAAAGTTTGAAGCATTACGTAGAACACACTAGGGCTGCTTGATTATGGAAAAAAAATCATAATCACGATTATTTTGGTCAATATTGAAATTACGATTATTTAACACGATTACTCATTGACTTTTGAAAAGATATTGCATTTATTGAACTTAAAAAAACAACAACAGTGAAACAGTTAAACAAATCAACAGTGAAAACACCTAAAACTGTGGAATTTCCCTTAGTACTTTTCCCATTTTTTTTCATTCAGAACACAAGACAAAATAGGAGTTTATCTGCAAAATATAATGTGCAAATTAATTGTTTTTCTCAATTACTCTGTTTTTGTGATCATTAGGAGCTGAAATTGTAATTGCAATTAAAATTTCAATTTATTGCACAGCCCTAAAACACACACACACACACACACACACACACACACACACGCACATATTTAATTTGAATCATCTCTAATAATTGCTCTCCATATTTTTGTACCATGTTCACCACATTTCCATCTGTCCAGACTCATTTCTTTTAATTTCTTATCAATGATATGTTACTATAATCTTCAACTGTCTCCTCTTTTGACTGTCATTGTTCAGTTTGTTGTGCAGACAGAGGTAATACAACGTAGTGACTCTACAGTAGATCCACCAAAGTTATTTCCACTTTGTTCATGTTGAAAATGATCCCAGGACAGATCCTAGGAGGATATTCAAGGAGGCAGTCTATGATCTTAAAACACTGCAAAAGAATTTGCAGAATGTGTTTCAGTAACTGTATGTCTGCTTCTACCAACAATATTTATAGAAATTGCAAGATTACAAAATTCCTTTCTTTCCCATGCTGCAAAGATTAGAACTTTTATATCAGATCAGCCTGACAGGTTATCAAGTTTGGTACCATTGACTTGAGAAAGTCACACTAGGTACAGATCTTTTTTTTTCTTTCTTTAGTTGAAAACCAGTGAGGCAGAGAAAACGCAGAAAGCTGTTTGGGTTTTAGCAATGCGTGAATCACACTCCAGCATGTACATGTGGTTGCAGCGAGGCACAATATGGGGAGGCCTGAGGAATTTCCAAGAGAGGAACAAGTGAGGCCTGAGGCAATGTTTTTTTTCCATTCCAATCCAAAGTCATACCTGTCTGTGCATATCAACTACACAGAAGCATCATTCCAAGAAACAAATGTGAAAGACTATAACTTTTGCTAATTTGCAAATAACTTGTAGGAAGTAATGGATTGTTTTTAATGTAGGCTTTTATCTGTTTGCATTGGTGACATGATTCATGGCTCAGAGTCATTCTGCTCAGCTGTGTTGTAACATGAAGTTGGAGCAAATGTTATTTATCATAAAAGAAGGCTGGTTAAGTTATATTAATGAATGATTCATGTTGACTGTTGAAAGCAATTCAAGCTCTAATAGTGCTTTTTGGCTTACATTTGCATCCAGTATCCATGTAACTAGACCAGTCATGCTTTTCTGCTTGTTCTCATCACATGATTGCACCACAGCTCTATGTTGTTATTGTTTTCACAGTAAAAAAAAAAAAAGAGGAGATGGAGGAGTGAGGTTACGGTATTTATGTTGTGTAAAGTGGACTGGGGCTGACATACATCAATGAGAGGTTGGGGGTCCTCTCCATCTGAGGCTAAAGTAAAGTAAAGCTTGCAGGATAAATTTTGTGCATCGCAAAATTCTTTGTACTCTTATATCTCCAGTAACTTCATGGCTTTTAGAAGGCAGTACCATTTTAATTATATTTGTATTATATTTTTATATTAACAGTTACCGCGCATTTGATCAAACAACATTATGGCATAAGACCCATTAATACAATGTGTTTGTAAAATGCACCTGCAGCCATTGCTTATGTTAATAACCATATAATTGACTTGATAAGTTATTATGGTTTTATTATGATGTTAGATCAAATGAATGTCCCAGTATAAGATTCCTCTTTAGTAGGGATGAGCGATATGGATACAATCTCATAATATATTATATACTTTTATATCACTAGGCTATATCATGCTGAAGTACATTTTCTGAAAAATCATAAAATCTTTTATAGCTAAAATAACCAGATGGGAGAGTTTTTGGAGAATCCAATGAATGAAATACCTGACACATTAAGGAGTTCATTATATTGATGCAAAAGTGCTGTAAAGCCAATATTGCCTTGAAGCAGTCCTGCTCATTGATTTGCAACGGCCGGACACAATTAAGAACTTTAGCCACCTCAGTGGAAATAGACAAATCTCTATTGCCTCACAATACTGTATTTATCCTGTTACTGCCCAACCCAACTCTTGAGGGTATATTAGGTTACAGAAATGATGGCACTGAAAGTAAGTCATTGCAGAGAAAGATAATTTGTCTCCACCATTCAGATCCATGCTTGCCTGTCTCCAGGACTGTTTCTCATACCTCTTGAATCAAATCCTGTACACTGATGTATATAATGGAAGATAAAAAAAAAAACTTGTGATGCATGCACAGAGAAACCCTTAACACGCACGTATGCCACTGTCTGTGTCATCCAGACAACGTGAGTAATGACCCCCGGCATTAGCACTCCTGCATCTTTAGCATTCTTCAGGGCTGAGAGGTCGGAGCCTGCTGGGAGGGCTTAAATTAACACCCTGGTGCTGAGTGGCAGCAGTCAGAGCAGTCACAACATTGACCCCCCACATACACACACACACACACACACACACTCCACACCCTCCAGCCCACCAGCCAGACCGCTGGCATTCCTCAGCTGTCCTCTCAAAACATGACTATAGGCAGTACACCCACCGGTAGCAGTGTGGTGATGTCACTTGGACAGGCTAAATTCAAATGTAATCAATCCCAGACATTTGACCAAGTCTACATTAACATGAATTGAATTGACATCAGTGTGATTGTTAGAATACACAGTTCAATTTAGTACAGTGCAATAAATCAGAATTATAATTTAATGAATTCAGCTGAATCATGTTAGGATGACATGATCTTGTCAAGTTACCGTACCTCAAAGTTTTGTTGAAATACACATTAATAAGTATAGTAGAACACATTTAATTGCTTTAAACATCAGGTTTATGTACTTACATGTGACTTTTGACATTGTGATACATATCAGAAAATGCCATTATTAATATCGTGTTATGTTTTTCAACCATATTGCCAAACCCGAGTCTATTAGTCTATTAGTCTATTATTATGTCTTAATTTCAGAGTAGACAGACATTTCAATAGTACCTTGACTAGAAGAAGATGCAGTGTTGGAAAAAAAAAGATTTGCTGAAGACTTTCCTAAAAAGTATCAAAGGTTAAAGCACTGTTATTTTTTTTCTTTCAGTGTTATGTACTTTACTTCCTTGAAATCAGTGATGCCTGTGAATCTGTTAACATTTAATGACCTGCTTGCTGCTGTCTACCTGTGTGTATCCAGCTGTCCTGTCCAGTGAGGGACGGGTGGGTGTCACGCGGAGTCTGAGTAGCCAAGGAAGTGATGTCACGGATCATCCAGGCTTCTGTAACTCAGGGTGGGGGGGGACAGAGGAGTACAGGGGTCAGCGGACATACTCCCCCTGTGTGCCCCAGTCTCAGGTAAATACAGCGTGTGCACACAGTGTATAATGGCTCTTTCCCCCTTCATGAACCATTTTATTCTGTACGGTTGGTTACATGTATGTGTTTGTTGTTTATTACAGCACCCCCTGTTGTACAGGACAGACAGTGTTGACTACAGGGGCCCGGACATGGACAGTGGGGTCGAGGCCGGGAGTGACATGACTCCACCCACTCCCGCCTTCCCCATCTCTCCACCAACACCTTATGGTAAGTACTGTATGTTTCCCGTGAAGCATCTCACTTGTAAATATGTTTCTTTTATCATTAATTTTGCATGTATTTGTGACCAGCTTTGTGTGGTAGGTTTAATTAAATGTCCCTGTCCTTGTTTCCTTTGTGTTTTCAGTGAAAAGTATGTCAGAATTGACTCACCTCAGGCAAATACCATCTCCTAGCATGCAATCTTACGGAGGCTACAGAACAGATCATGGTAGGTTCAGATCTCTTCAAAAGGCAAACTGACCACATCATATGAATCTGTTATGGAAATTCTTTAGTCTGAGGGAAGATAGTGGTCTTTCTCTGTGAACTTAAAAGCAGTGTTTAGCACTGGGATACAGAGCAGTGGTATAGAAAACCATTCTCCATATAATTTGACGGTATATATTTAAAATGCAGAAATGTCATTCCATTGTAAAATAAAAATAAAAATGGATCATTTGACCTTTTTCTAAGCCTATGGATTTGAGGCATCTTATCATAGGAAGTTAAACAGTTCAC